>NC_052502.1:46359960-46528869 GCF_016617805.1 Bactrocera tryoni
CAATTTGTAAAAAATATTGGCATTCTGATAAAAGCGCTTTCCTGGATTACGGTTGTTCTAGAACTTTATGCTATAAGATATGAAATGGAATTAAAAAACGAGATCACAATCTATAATAAGACTAGCTAGTAAACCTTATAGATTTACATACATAGTAAAAGTTGGACTTTAGAGTTTTTTCTGTATTCGCCCAATTTAATAAAGTTTTTAAGATCTTAAGAAGTATATCCTCTTTCTTTACTGACATAGACACTTGGTATGTATTCAGTATGAACTGGGCATCAACCGATAGATCACCTCTTTGGTTCCTACACAAGTATGCTCCGGTCTTGAAATTTTCCGTTAGTCGCCGCACCTTTACGTAGAATTGTCGATCATTAACCTTGTTGGCCAGCTTCTCAAGCTCTACCTACTCATGCACTACGGCCTCTCTCTTTTTTGTCTGCATCTGCGTCTCGCTTCCTTATTCAAGCCTCGGCAGGGTGCATATTTTTGTTACTACAATACAGTGGTTCGAGTTAATGTTAGATCCTCGGAGCGTATACATGTCAAGAACACTGGAGACTGACATATTCGTCTATCTATCACAACTTGACCGCTTTTCGACCCGGTTTGGGCATGACACAGCCAAGCAGCTTGATGCATTTTTTTGTGCTGGAATATAGTAGCACCATATTTCAGGTCGGCAAAGTCGACCAGCCTCTACCCTTTTGGCGATGCAATTTTTTGGCGATGCTGATTTTACCAACTGCTGTGCCGTAGGTACCTTCTTCCCCACCCTGGCGTGAAAGTAGCCATGTTGAAGAATTTGGCTTTTATGCGGTTTCTGGTTAGGCACTCATCCACCGAACTGCATGCCAGAACTCGACAACTGAGTCTTATCTCTAACTTTGAATTTTTATGAATCCACGCACAATTTCGATAGAATTTCCCTTGATCACGGATTTTGATTGGTCCACATGTTGATCGTCATTTATGTCCCCACGACCACTTTGAAAACGTTAAAACCACTCGTCCACTCTGCTACGGGATAGGCAATCATCGCCATAAACTTGTTTCATCAATTTAAAGGCTTCGATAAAAGTTTTACCAATTTTAAAAGAAAATTTAATGTTGTCTCTTTGCTCGAATAATAACTTCACTTCCAATATACATATGAAATGGTATGGAATGTCTCACTGGACAATCGATAAAGAAAGCAGATTCTAACACACCAGTCGACATATAGATGGCGCCTACGGCATTAAAGATGACTCTTTACTTTGGAACGCACCTTGTAGAAATTCCGTTAAGTGGATTAATAACTCTGACGTTTTGGGGACTTTGTGCTGCACGAATCCCATACCTAATTTGAGCTCCTTTATACCGCTGTTGTAGTAAATGGCACAAGGACCCACTCGCTAGGCGAGTAGTAGGAAATTTTTTATACATTTATACAACGAGCCGATTGCTTCAAGACCGACGTCCGCTCACGGTCGCACCTCCAGTGAATGGATGCTGTAATTAGACTTTAACGATTCCTTCCACCAAATATGTCGGAATGGCTTCACTGAAGCGTCCGTGACCCGGGGCTCTTATATCTTACACTCACGTTTCCAGGGTGCGCGAGTAGAACGTAAGAGAAGTCCCACGATTGTAACTATACAGCCAGAAGCATGACTACACTCCGTTCTACCCCTAGAAAGGCACTGTAAGCCAGAAATAGACTACACGTTTTGAAACTGTTAGACCTCTCTACTAACAAAATAAAAACAGGCAATTGAGTGTGAATTATACATATGTACTAGAAATGAAACTATTACTATTATGCAATATGTGGAACAATATCTACATTGTCGAATATACTTACCTATATTATACATTTTAATATGGGTCTGTTACATATACATACAGACTATACATTCAGACACACTCGTAAGCAATAAATATCCTAATAAAAAAATGTCTTTTATGTAACCAAAATTTGATCACATCTGCACTTATGTACTATATACTTATATACATAGCACAGTTAACAAGGTCTATAATTTCACATACCACTTTAAATAGATTATGCATGCAACATTTAACGAATTACAATTACAGTTATGCCAATTTCGGCTGAATTCAATCATTTCGGTTTACATCACATCAAAATAAAACAGCAAATAATTTGCACACAATTGACGCTAGCCCAAATTCAGATTTCTATACATGCTTATAAGTATACACATACATATGTTTAAAGTATATTATATATTATACGAATATGCCTCTAGAATTACGTAAATGTGCTACATTTTCTTGCAACACAATATGTGCCGAATATAAAGCTTGCTACTAGTCTCAGCTGATTGCTACTTTCAACAGCTTGAATGGTCATGGGCACACCTTTTTCACTGTTCCATAATTGGTAACACGAAATAGCAGGGTGGAACATTTTGAAAAATGCTGGAATAAATTTACTAAATTTCAGAAAGGCCTAGCTCACTAACGATACCTCTTACAGTATCTCATATCATGTGGCTCCCAAACGCTTAAAGCGTAGTCTTGCTAATGCGAGCCAAGTGCATAAGAGATGGTCCATTGTTTCTCTGTTGTCTTACTCTTGACGTTTCCTGCAGTCTTCTAGATCTGTGAGTCCCATTCTGCAGGTTGTATGGCTACCAGAATGTGGTCAGCAAGTATTCCAAGCATGTTCCTAGATTCTTTTTTATCGAGTGCCATTAGGAACTTTGGATATTTCTGATCTACCGCTACTGCTGAAGTTGTGCATCCCGGTAGATCATTGCGTCTCGTTTTGACCTTCCTTGCCATACTCCTATTCAGATCGTCGTGTAGATGATGTAAGGGTTTAGCAATGTTGGTCACGTTTCCCAAAGATCAGCCGTACACCACTTTTTCCATCTCGCCCAGTTTATAATTGTCATCGATGCCTTTGTGATCTGACACCTAGTAGAAGTAAAGTCGTTTGGTTCTAGCAACAGTATTCACTGTTGCCCTGCTTTCCCAGACACTTCTGACCTATACGCGAAACGATGTTAAGGCCTTGATTGCTGATTGACTGTATACGGTTAACTCTGGAGTTGCTTGTTGGGTGACGCATTCAAGGCTAACTCTACGGCTCTTCCAATAGCAAAGACTTTAGCTTGGCTGCCCTAAGCCTAACTCTGAATAGTATATAAGTCTAATTAAATAGGCTGAAAAGAAGTGGAGGCACTTGGTATATCCGAAATTAGAAGTATATATTTCTGATACCTTTCGAAAAACTAATGAAATTCAGTTTCAGTTTCTTTTTCTAAAACTGTACGTCGTCAGTAGCCATTTTATACTCTCCGGCTACAAATATAACCACTGTACAGCGGCAGTAAGTGGTTATGTAGAGCAGCCTCGTGGAAATTGCTGGTTGCCACAGCAACAGCAGCTACGTCGCAAGCTAGCAATTTGGCGGTCTACAGCATCCATTTTAAAATTTTCGAATTTTTTAAGTTTTTCACCCACTCGCCAGCCGCGGTGCTTCAAAAATGTACATTTACCCGCCGGTTTGCATTAAATTAAGCTGCCAGCGATTGCTTTTTGTAGTGGACGCAAAGATGCAAAGGTGAGGACAATACGAGCGTATCAATCGTCTGCCAAGTTGCAACACCGTGTGCGCATTGAGCTGAAAAGCCAACATTAAATCGAAGTTGTAACCAAAAACAAAAGCAGCGCGGCAAATGAAATGAAGTTGAACTGCTTTGGCTTTTATTTTCATTTTCAATTTCCTTTTCATTTTCGTGGCAAGTTTAGTTTCAGCTGTTGTTGGTTGCAGGTACGGATGCTGTTGCACAATGATGCCAAGTAGCGGCGTGAATTGATACTTACACGAGTGTATTTAAAAATTTGACGTGACGGTACCCCTTTGGAAAAGTTGCAAGTCTTTATAGAGCTGGTCCGAATTTTAACTTTTTTGATTGAAAGCTGACCATAAGTTTAAAACTCTTATAATTGTGGTCGTCCATCTGCCGCGACTCTCATTCTTCCTGCTTCGATGCCGTGCGAGTATCGTGACACTGGTGGTTATTGTCATGGTTGGATATTAGTCTGCTCAGATAGGATGTGCAGAATGTGCTAGTTCGTCAGCAGTTGTAGCTCTGCTTTTCTGTAGCGAGCTGGAGTTTACGTGAGTCTAGCCATGTTTACGTCCGAATCATGACCTGATACAGCTTTCTTCGGGCTTCCTCTATGTCTCGGGCTGTGATTACTGATACTATATCTGGCATTTCAAGTGTATTCCGTCCATTCCACAGGGCTAGGCCTAAAATGGACCCTTGTACTGCTCCTAACATCTATTTGTCTTGGTCCCTCTCTAGTCTGGTACAGCAGTTTTCTGTTACTAAGGTACTTTCAGACCACAGCATTGATGTACAATTTTTTTCTAAAGCTATTGAAGGCGTTTCGAACGTCTAAAGTCGCCAACAGAACTCTTCGCTCGTATTTGGGGCATCTATGCTGTGCGACTTCTATACTTTCAATGACGCTTCGGATAGCGCCAAGAGTTAACCTTCCGGGTCTAAAGCCGTGCTTCCAGTCTATGTTGTAGTAGTCTTTCATAAAGCTTTCCCGTTGTGTCGGGCATGCATAGTGGACGGTATGCTGATGGCAAGCTGGGATTCCCTTTTCCCTTGCTGATTAGGACAAGTCGTTGTTTCTTCCAAATTTCAGGAAATATTTAAGAGTAATGCGGATCGCTCTATGGCGATTGATTTGAGTATTTCTGCTGGGATACCGTCCGAGCTGGGCGATTTGTTAGTTTTGAGCTTGCCAGCGGTCAGTTGCAGTTCCTCGAGGGTGAACTTGGGGATTACCGAAAGTCTTATAGGCTATTCTGGTTCACTGACCCTTTTTTCGTGCGTTGAAAGTAGCGCGTTAACGATGTCTCCATTTTGGCAGCGTTTATGTCAGGTGGCTTGGTTCGAGTTTCGAGTTTCTTCATTTTTCTTAACATGCTCGCGTAGTTGCTCCATTTCTTCCTTTTTGCCTGCCTCATTTTTCGGTGCTTGATCTTACTCGGCTTCTTCGTGTCCTTTTTCTCCGCGCCTAGATCTCGTGTATCTGTAAACTGCTGCTTTATTTTTTCTTTGTGAAGTCTTGAACATTGATTGATTGAATTTTTCCGACAGCTTTGGAAGAGATACTAAGCGGGGTCTGCTCGTCTATTTCCAACATTAATCTCGGAGTGTTTAATTTCGAAACGATCCATTTTCGTGCTCCTGTATTTTTCCTTTTCTGTGAGGCTTTTGTTCCGTTGTCGATCATGAAAGATTGATTTTGGTCATTCCTTGTAGAATAAACTGTGTTAACTATTTGGTCGGACTTTTCATTTTCTAAGCAAGTCTAAAGTGCTCGTTGAAGAACGAAGCACTGAAACGCTAAATACTTAGGTATTGCCAAACGGAAATTACGAACAAATTTGAAATTTGGCTCTTAATATGGCTTGAACTCGAACTTCTCATTTTAAGATATAACATCTATGGTCTATGATCTAATCCAGGGGTATAAGCCAAATATTCGAGATACAGTTCAAAGTTCGGATCAAAATAGAAAAAATAAACAAATTTTGGTGCTCTCTTTGCGTTTTTGAAGTTAAGTCAATCGGGGCTCGAGATTGCAGGGCAGCTTACACGCAAGTATCTCGGCAGGGCAGCTTAACTTGTCGAGTCAGTTGCATAAATGTACTTGTGGCAAGTGGTTGTGGCGTTGCATCAAAATATTCATCCTACCACAGTTGTTCCAGTCCGCTATGCGTTGTGCACGCTCCTGGCGTTGGTGCCGCTGCCGTTCCCGTTACCGTTGTCGCTGCTTTTGCCTGGTTCACATTTAACCTTTTCAACGGTAAACACGCTGTGGCAAGAGCATTGCGGACTTTGCCTTTTGGGCGAACTGGTGCACTACCAACACGCTTACTGTCATTATTATTATTGTTGTTGGTGCTGATGTGTTTGTGGCAAGATGCCTCCACCCATGCAAGCGAACGCTCCTCACCTGTGTGCCGTATTGGGTTGCCCCAGCACAATGCAGTGCTCGAAGCGGCTGCAACACAAACTGGTTTATTGGCCAAAAATTGGTAAATTTCAGGTTTGTTAGCCACACTCACCAGGGGCATGAATAAAGCACATACACGCACATACATACTTTATGTATTTTGATAAAGCGTGTCAGAAAGCGTGCGACATGCGATGAAGGGGCGACTTCACCGCGTACTGTTGTTCTTGTTGTGGATTGTGGCAACGCCATTGCTGGCGCTGTTTTGTGTATGTGGTTGTGGTTGCTGCAGTTGCACGTTTGTTGTCATTGTCTTGTTGTTGTGTGCCAGTAGTGGTGGATACGCCTTTGTTGTTGTGCAAATTTTGCTTTTGTTCTCGGAGTTGTTGTTATTTCACTTTTTACTTTTATAATAATTGGTGTTGCTATATTTTTGTTGGGAACCCAACCTTAATTTTTTCGCATCACACAACCCTGGAGAGCTTGAAATTTTGCACAGGTTATTTTTGAGACAATAGTTTAAAAAAAAAAAATTAAGAAAATTCGCCCACTTTTACGCCCAATGTCGAAATTTGTAAAATGCCGCATTGTCCGTAATACTTTAGGTATAACTTTCTAATTTTGGTATACTTGAATGTTATATAGTTACAAACATTATTTGAAATAAAAATTGAACTTTGGCCCACTTTTAACCCCATCACCCATACTACCTCAACATAAAAAGTGCCATATTTTCTAAAATATATTAAATACAACCTTCAAATTCTATATTACTGTAATTTATATCATTTAAAATGTTTCATGCAAAAATTACAATAACACGCTCACTAAAACGCCCACCTCCCATTGAAATGCAATAAAATAAAACAATATTTTTTTTTTCATTCAATCAATTTTTTAACATCATCATGGTATTTAATTTTTTCAATTTGTTTCTCATTCTAAATGAATTAATATAAGGATCTGATTATATTTGCAAATAGTGCATTACATCTTCATTCGTAGAAAAACGTGAATTTTTACGAGAATGGAATAGCCTACAGTTTCTATACTCCTTATTCATTGCTTCTTGCGCTTCTTCAGAAAACATTCCTGTAGCAAAAAAAAGCACACGAGTACACAAAATGTAGAACATATGTTTGAAGCAAAACAAAAACTGGTTTGGCTCAGCGGATGGAAAAAAATGCCTAAAACCAACAACAACCAAAAAATTATACTCACAATATTAGGCTGCTTATGAGCTTTGGACAACAAAAAATAATTATAATGCAAGAGACTATTTTCTATTTTCCTGCTTGGGCGACAAGCGGCACTACAATATAACAATTAAATCTAACCACATTAGAAAGTGATCATAACACAACTTAGATAAGAACAATGTCTTGCACTATCAATTTAAATTAAAAATTATGCAACTATCTAACCTTCAACAAAATTATCTATCAAATTAATAACGTAAATAAAATTTATGTAAACAAGAATATTTTTACTAAAACCTAAATGATCTTTAATGCATAATTCTGAATAACTAACAAAAAACAAATGGAATTTATTACTATTCTCTTGCACAATATGTGAATAGTAAACAATTAAAAAAAAATTAAAAGTAAAAAGTTGTAAACATGCTATTGTATGCTAACATAGGTATAGCGACAGAATATGCGCGTTACGTACTTTTTGTAGTTTTTGTATGTTTGTATATGTCCTCTACTTTAAGTTAAAGGTGAGATTTCAAACTTTCATTTGGTATAAGTCTGCGCCTAGGGCGAAGGGCTGCTCTATATTTCCTAGGCTATTGAAAATGCAAAATGTTCAATTTTTGCACCACAATTCTGTTGTTAAGAAAAAAAAAATGTGTTTTTTTTTAAATTTATTTTTTCATTTACTCATTCTACAATAACTAAATTAATTAAAAAAATACTTTAAAGTTACATTTATTATGTATTTTTATTTTAATAAGCTTTTGATTATTACATATTGAACTAACATATTTCAAGCGCGTTGGCATACCTCAACTTTGACTTGCTCTAGACCAAAAGTAATGAAGTTATGAGGCTGGAATTTCAGGGAATTGTTACTCATAAATCTGTTAATATACTCGTGAAAATTTCATCCAATTGGACGACACGTCAAAACCATTTTTGCCGCAGGTTACTATTGGGCTTGTCTCACTGTGCAGCGTTGCGCCGCCAAAATCGCCACTAATTTCGCCTCACCTTGTTGCAAGTTGTACGCGCGTTTGTTGCCGCCGCTGTTTTTGTCATGACTTAATGTGTGTTTTTGTTGTTTTTTTTTGTTGTATTTTTCTCCTTGTTTATGTTGGCGCATTGTCGCTTTGTTGTTGCTGTGGTGTGGCCTGCCAAATGCGTGGCTCACTCAATTTATTTTAGTTTTTCGGCGAACTTTTGAAATTTTTTGCGTCGACAGCTAACTAAAAAACAACAATAAGAAAAAAAATCAGTGTAGTACCTACATACATACATATGTATTTACAATGGAAAACATAGGCATACGTATGTATGTGTTTGTATGTGTGATGCGACAAATGTTTAAATATGTAAAAACTGAATTTCCCAATACACATTTAGTTTTTGAACTTGATTTAACGTCTTGTTGCAAGCAAAATTTATTCCTCAATTAACTGTTATAATATTTCAAAATTTTGTTTTTTAATGTTGGAGCAATATTAGTAGTATCAATAATTAGGTTTATAAATTTATTCAAGTTTTCGAGATATCGCAAAAAACAGCGTTAAATTTACTTTAGTAACCGGTGATTCATTTTGCCCAATTTTGTATTTCTTTGAGCTTTTAGCCGATCCCAGGAGGCCCTCGGAAGAAAAGTGGCAACCGATGACGAAGATTTTTCTGCTTAAAATTGTCTCAAAACCAACTAAAAAAGATGTTCTTACAACAGATGAATACAGATTATGATCGAAAAGCTAACCGAAATCTTATTTTTGACAAAATGACGGCCACCCAAAAAAAGGTGTTTTTGGTGAAAAATTTGCAATTCGCAAATCATAAAATTTGTTTGTTGGGTTCACAGCTCTATTGAAGGCGCAGTTAAAATAAAACAGATTTCAGCTACGAAAGTTACAAATACACTGACAGCAGCAAGCGTTCGCTCCTTAACTAACAATAATCTACAATATTCTCAAAATTATTACGCCTTGCTTTATCGCTTTCGATAACAAATAGGCAAGTTCCATGCTTTGAACTATTCATTACACACATTTCGCATGGCCTCACCTTATCAATATTTACTGGCAAATTTTGATGGCGCTTTTATTGCGCAATATTATGTATGCCAACGTTAATTTTTATCGCATGTACACTTTTTGTCTTAGGACATATCGGACATATGTATCGCAAGTAATCGGTTCTATGTGTGACAATCGTTTTGTAGAAAAAAGCAGTGTGAACGAAGTGGTAGAAAAAAATCAACTCCACTCTTAAAAGAGTTATAAATTTTGCATTTTCTGAACACAAGCAGCGTTGGAAACCAAGCCTTCATAAAATAGTAATGCGAGCGCACCTTGGTAAATGTGGTCCCCACATATTATAATTTTAGACTTTCTGAAGAGAGTGAAGTTTGCATATTTTTACAGGCAATAAAGTAAAATAGATCAAAGGCTTCACAGGTTAGTAGCATTACAATGACTTCTTGGTGTTCTTGGAAGTCGGTTCTCTATACCTTGGTTACAACAGTCGTTCCTGCTAACGACGTCCTTACCCCTTAGTGCTTAAAAGCGCGTAGTTCAAAACAATGCGTTGATCAGTGCCCCAAATAATCAAACTCTTTCCAAGTATTATTTGGTTCCAATTCGTCAAATGGAAGAGGCTCCTTTTCCACATTCGTCGGTTACGAGGCCCGTTTAAAAACTCTGTCGTACTTTGGGTCCGGCACCCGGCCGCAGTGCGATAATACACTGAAGTGAATTTTTAATTCTGCCTGCTTCTAGGTTAAGACGTGAAAAAAGCATGAAAAAGTCTTCGAGAATTTGTGAATTCTTCATAGTAGCTTTTTGGCGCCGTCGGTTTTGGTGTTGAAATGAAGTCTGTACTTCTGCGTAGATAAAAATCATATAGTCCTATAATTATTTAAGATCAATATTTGGAGATTGGCGAGCTGCTGAGATATACAATGTAAATTAAAAAGTACTGCTGAAAATTTATCTTGATTAATATGCTTATTTAGTTACTCTTCTGATGCCTGTCAACTACTCAAATAGTTCGTAGTCAACCTTTTGAGCCTAGAAGGAAGTCTTGAGCTTTAAAACAATGCATTCGAAAATTTCCGGTGTATTTGACGTGAAAGGAAGGGTGAAATACTTTCACTTAATGAAGGATCATTTTCTACGAAACGTGTTGTATTTGTACGAAACTAAAGGCTGAATGACTTTTTTAAATAATAAGCAATAACTGAGGGTTATAATACACTAAAGAAAATGATATCACACTCAAAGAATGGAAGTAATACCGCAGGGTTCCCTTGTCAAGTCCTATTCAAATACAATATATTTATATAATCCAACTTTTTGAAGTCGGACTGCCGTTGCCTAAGCTATTTATGATTTACAATATTACACTTTTGAAAAACCATAATTACCTTCCGTCTTTTATTTATTTGACTAGATTGCACTCTGAGTGTCTGCTTTAATTTACGACGTAACAGTCTAACTTTTCAATTAAAAAGACAACGTAGCACATACTAGATGGTGCTACTAGATTTAAATCTATGTATATGATTTTTAGTTTGCCCAAACATTCAAAAGACGCATGTATAAATTTGTCACCTTTCGTATTTTCAGCTTGTGAATTACATCATTTTTGTTATTGTGAAAAATTAGATAGAAAAGAATTTACGTGTTGATAAAATACTGTATTTCGAAGGGCAAAAATACAGTTGAAGCATACCTTGGCTTGATGACGAGTTTCCGGGCAATGCCTCAGGAAGATCAATCATCAAGGATTGGTATGCCAAGTTTAAACGTGGTAAAATGAGCAAAGAAGGCGGTGAACGCAGTGGACGCCCAAAAGAGTTTGTTACCGACAAAAATATCAAAAAAGTCCGCAAAAGAATTGTGGATGACCATAAAGTGAAGTTGTTCGAGATAGAAGGCACTTAATCTCGATCGACTGAAAGTGTGTATCATTCATGACTATTTGGGTTTAGGAAAACTTTGTGTAAAGCTCACTTTTTGCAAATTGTGTTTTACTATAGTAGACCGAGGACTTTTCAATTGACCACTTGTGATTTTATCAAAAGGTTATTTACTTCTACTTTCAATGAATATTTAACGGGTTCTTGAATATCTGAATAATTAATAAGATTCCTTAGTAATGAAGTCGGTTTTCCCAAGCTTAGCTTTCCGTTGATGTTATGTAGTTATGTCCTTTATCTTAGCTCTAATTGTCTCTGACTTCCAATTTCTACCGGCATTGTATGTTTCCTTTACAGTTATCTTTGGTTCAGCTGCAATGCATCAATTTGTATTTTTTTAATGCATCGATTTGACAGTATTTATTATGAGCTCTGTAAATTTTTTGAATGGAAGGCATTAACTTTACGCAGAAGTTGAGTGGAGGCCACTGGAGACGGCCTGTGGTGTAGCAGAAATATATAGAAATAAAGAAGTGGGTCATACACATATCATGTGTCACATTATTAATGAACTCTTGTCAAGCCGTGAAGTTTTAGCTAAATTCGCATTTGCACATGTTTCACGAAAATTTGAATGTATGTATGTAGATATTTGGAGGCATTAACACGTTGTAGCATATGAGCAAATCAGTTGGTCATTAGTCTGAGCGGAGAGGACAAACATCGGAGTAAGCAAAAACTATGCGAAATTGTGCGAACCGAAAATAATTTATGACAGAATTAATTTTTTTTTTCAACAAATGGCGTTTATTTCTGGTTGACTTGGGCTTTAATGCAATGAAGAAAGATAAAGTTTACGTTTCTACAATATATTCGAATTACCTACTACAATACTATGTTTGATTGTATATTTCTTTGCCGGGTGTTTCCCAAACACAGAGGTTCTGAAATCACTTGTTTCGCGACCAAAACGAGAATAAAATATTTTATTCAAATTTCCAAATGCTTACAAATATTTAAAGAAATTAAGGTAATACGAAGTCTGGTGCAGACGAACTTCAAATGCTTAGGTAAATTTTATGAAGAAAGACTTGTGATTTGTAAATATAAAATTAAACAAAACAACTTGTAAGGATTGTCCTTATCTTTCATAGAGAAAGATGTTTCATCAATCTTTGCCTACAAATCAAATTATACGAAGTTCAATATCTGTTCACAAGTTTTTGAAATATCAACCGATATATATCCTATAAAGTCCAGCAAAAGTATTCAAATCAATATATTCGATAAATGAGGCCTGGCAGAAAACGTGAACTGATCTACGAAGCCTACGAAAGAACAGATCATCATAACAAACCAAATCAAGTTCCAAAATATTCCAAATACTACGCATCCGACATGTCCCTATGTATGGTATAAAGTCACCGAAGGGACGCAGACAGAAATTTGCTAACTAAAAAAACTATGCAATTCTTATCGTCCTCATAATCGTTTTGTTATATATGTAGTAATTAGGTATGTATTTTACTTTAGGAAAAACAAATTATTATACACCGTGCAACCTTCTCTGAGGGTATAAAAATTCAGACGCAGTTTAAAGTAATTCCATAAGCATAAAATCAATTCATGTATGCAAATTATTTTTGGTGGAAATGTTTATAAATGCTTTTCAAAGCAATTTTAACACTAGTAAGCTGAGATTTTTAAGGAGTTAAGCCAATGCACGATTCGAATTTTTCCGACTTAAGGTACACTTTAGTGTTAAATAAAAGGGGCACAAATGAAAAGATAATTCCGTAGGTCCTGCAGCCACCATTTTGTATCAAAATGTCAATAAAAATTATTTTATCAATCTTGCTTAAGCTAGAAAATTAGATTACTTTTAACTTATTGCTAAATGGTGATCAATTTCTAGGTTCCCTACTTTTTTAAAGAAAAAAACACAGAAAAATTCTCTGGCGTTTATTTTTTGAAGATTATCTCTTTCAAATGTTGGCGGCGGCTCTGTCTCAGATGGTCCATCCGTTGAGTCCAATTGTTGATGACTAGTTGTAGCATTTCGACTGGCGAATGATAGGCATGATATTTTGGTCTGAGTAAACGAAGCAGGATTGTCGGCATAGACTTTACCCATCCCCACATGATGTTGCTAGCCAATCGACGGAACCAAAACGTGAAAATATCTACTCACTGAATAGTTCTTTAAATAAATCCATTCATTGATGCGATGTGTGGGAAGTGGCGCAGACTTGTTGAAACCAAATGTCACCAAGATCACGAGCTTCAATTTTCATTTTTCGAATTATAATATCGTAATAATTTTTGTTTCTATATTAGCTCCTTGGGCGATGTGTTTTTAATGTCATCTATGACGGTAAAACAATGGCCCTTTAAGGTTCTTTCTATTATCTGGCGAAAAGGGAGGCGGGAGCATCGTGAAGTTTTAATAAAAATATACATATATTCATACATACATGCCTGTTAAAACAATTTGGGTCACGTCGACCCCATCTGCTTCCATTGGAGTTAAATATCAGTCAATATTTTTTTACCTGCCATTTCTGAATGTTATTGCGAAGTCAAGTGTGAATATACAACAACAAGCACAACAACACAAAATGTGCTTTAAACCAAGAAACCAGCAACAACGAGCAAAGCTGATCGATGACAAATTTTGGCGACAGCTAGGCGCCATGCATTAATTAGTTCATAAAAGACGGTAAAAAAGTGAAATCGAGTGGACTTTTTGCGGTGATGAGCCGCAGCTGATCGTTAGCTTGATCGCTTTTAGCCAAGATTTTTGTCAGAAAACAGCATTTAATTGGCATTAGTCGCAAGCAAGGTGGCTGCTGAATTTATTTAACCAACATCGATTTTTGTTCACTTCGTAACCATTTGTGTGTAGTATGTGGTGTGGTATGAAAAAATCTGTTTTGTTTTGGTCTACTAATTATACTTTTTTATTATTCGTCAAACTGGTTTTTTCAGGCTTCTTTTGATTTTTAATTGGTATGGTTTAATAAATTGTTTAAAATCACGGCGCCATTTATAGATTATTAAACATTAATTATAAACGAAAATGTAACAAAAATATAAAATATTTTTTAATGTCATAATTATATAAAACTGCCACATATTATTAAAAAAAAAAAAACAATTTTATTAAATTAAAACTTAATGAGAGAAGTATTTTTCATATTATCGAACTACATATATTTTTCCTTTAACGAATCAATTTAGAATACACTTAAGAGTATAAATATGTATGTCGCCTTCAGTCGCGCGCATGCCGCAACCCCACACACCATTATATTGGCGCCACATTTGGCCAAATTCACGTCTTAGCGAGACGTAGGCACGTGGGTGGCTTTGCGAGCGTGTCAAACGCCATCAGGCCGCTGTGACGCCAGGTCATTAAAGTTCGCCTCAATTTATGACTTAAATATATCAATTTAGCGAGTTCGTTCTTTACATGTGCTTATTTGGAACAAGGTATTTGTCGTAATTCGTGGGCTTTCCGTCAACTCCGCTGCTGTCGAAGCATTCTTTTTTAAATAAATTACATTCCGGAACTATAGCAGCTCCGCTAATTGAAAAGCGATTAAGATGAAATGATTTTTTTCTTTTATGTCAAAATATACAAAAAGCAACTAAGAAAAATGTGTGTGTCAACAACTTTTTAAAATATAGCCAGAAATAAAATTTTAGGAAATTTTGAAAATAGTTTGGTAGACTAATGTATAATGTGATAAAGGTTTGTTTAGCAGTATTCCACAATAATGTGCTTATAATTAAGCTTCCTTAAATGTTTATAAAACTTTTTTTTTTGAACATAAGTCGGCACTTCGTTGTTTTCTTACGCTTTAACGCTGGACCTTTGAAATTCCCGTGAGCTAAATTAAAGACCAGCATGAGCTTGTAGGACTCGAAATAATTCTGAATGAGAGTGAACTGTAAGAGGTCCTCTGACTTACTTGCCTTTAGTAAAGTCAATCCAATAGGAGTTCTGACTGAACACACGTGCTGCGCTTAATATTTTAACGTAGGTTTTTTGACAAAGCCGTAAGAAGGAAGGCAAGTCCTTCGAGATACTTTCTCATCTACTTCCCAGATATTGCCAGATTGACATAGAAATACCATATATTGGTAGACGCAACTCCGGCGAACCTAGAGAAGAGGCTGGGATTGATATTAACGGCCTTCGAAAAATATGTGGTAAGCTTAAACGCTTTGTCCATTTGGTGATCTATTTTTATTAGTTTTTGGGCAAACACCAAGGTCGTTCATCTTTGGTTCGAGGATTAACCATACGACCTATCAAACCTTTTTTCTGGCGATTATTTCTTTACAATAAGACAATAGATTGTTTATCCGATTTCTATATGTGCATAAAAAATAATAGAGATTAATTACAAATGAGATTTTACTATGTCTTTAGTATCCGCAACAATAATTGGTGCAGTCAAATATATTCCTTTACATTATTGGCATTGATGTTCGCTACATTTTGTCTTGAGATCAGAAAACTATTGATTATTTAATTCCTTGATGGGGTTAGGTCCGTATAGGATTTTCAAGAAGTTTATAATTTTTTGGCTTACAGTACACTTAAGGGTTCTAAAAATATCTTTCATCTTTTTGTGGGTTGGTATTTTATGTTAGGTTTAACAAAATGGAAATTTTTATATACTCGAAGATTGTATAAGGAATTATATTTTGTTCAAAATTGGCCTAACACAAGAAAATATACATTTCTATATCCTAAAGTCTTTAAAAAATAAAAATTAATAGATTTCAGAATCAGAAAAGAAATATGACGCCAATACCGATATAATTACATAATAGGTTTGGTTACGTTATATTAATTAGCTGTCACGCTATACTTACACCTACAAGTTCTTTGTAATACCGGATGGAGATTCATTATTAATAAGAGCACTTGTTTAGGTCGTGTAGGACGTTATGTGAAGTTTAATTAATACTTTATATCTGCTTCTAATACTTTATTTAGTCTCTTGAACTGCGTATCTCCTAGACATCTAATTCATGCCAACTTCCCTGCACTTTCTACATGCACCTTCGTTAATAATACCCTTACGGTTCGCAAGTAATGCCACTAAGTTGCGACCTGTGACTAGGCCAATAAACGTCCTGCAGTCTTAGCAAAACAGTATGAGTAGAAAGCTTGCGTGTTTTCATTCCGCTCCCTTGCATATGACTTGGCGATCCTGCGTGTCCCTAAGGCTGTACATCTCCATCTGATCCGTCTGGCTTTCCTTTCGGACATTCAATTGTGTGTAATTTTTAGCGAGTTGAGATATTTCCTGAAATGGTTTGGTCGCCAAGCGCATGGAACTTTTCTCGGAACGTCCTTGTGACCTGAAACCCGGCATAAATGCAAACGATTTCCGGCAGCCACGACATCTACCACTTTTAAAGGCATTTTCTCATGAATTACAACGTACCATTATTGCTTTAATTGCCGATTGGATCTCGACGTATGTCTGTATATATTGATGTTCTTTACGTCGTTTCCTGTGTTGTTAACTATCCCAACAGCTTTCCTGCACGCAAAGACTTCTGCCTAAAATATACTGCAGTATTCCAACAGCTTGAAAGGTCGTCTGAGGTCTAGCTCCGCTCAATACTTAGATCCCGATGCCCACGCCAACGGCCATTTTCGATTCGTTCGTTGATTTTAGAGTTTGATTTAATTTTTATAAAGCTTCGTAGCTTCTCATTATTGATTTTTTTTCGTTAGGGTAAATATTTTAAAAATTATACCATATACAAGGTCTGTCGCAAAAGAAACAGGACTGTTAAAAAAAAACAACAAACAATTAATATTTTTCAAAACTTTTATTTTTTATTCAAAGTAGTTTCCTTCTGCTTCAATACAGCGTTTAGCTCGGTCAATTAGCAGTTCAAATGAGTGTTTAAGGTCATTTTTCGGAATGCTCTTGAGAATATCGGTCGTCGCCTTTGGATAGCTGAAATGTCCTGAAACCAGTGTCCTTTCATGGGCAAATGAAGTTCTCCAAATAGGTAAAAATCACAGGGTGCCAGATCAGGTGAGCAGGGTGAGTGATTAATAGTTAATATGGAGTCTTTTGTCAAAAAATCACTTTTAAGCGTCGACCGATGACACGGCGCATTATCGTGCAACAGGCCCCAGGATCCTGCCTCACGGTATTGTGGTCGAGCACGACGAATGCGTGACAAAAGACGCTTCATAACACCAAGGTAGAACACAGCATTAATCGTTTGGTCAGGTGGGACGAACTCTCGGTGTACAACACCCTCGGAATCATAAAAACAAATCAGCATTGTCTTTATTTTTGACTCCGAAGACGACTGACTTCTAATCGTCACAGAGGTCCTCACGACCCTCTTGGAATCGCTTAAACCACTCATGCACGTTTTCCCAAGTTTAAAACCAAATTTAATATTTGTTCTTTGCATTTTACGACCGATGACCAAAAGCTACTGTCACTTTTTGATCGGTAATATCGATTGTAGTTATACAATTGTCTTAAAATTTTTACGAAATGTCAACAAGAGATCGAACTTTTTATTTCATATACCCACCAATAGGTGGCGCCACCAGAAACAGTTATATTTAAAAAGTTCTGTTTCTTTTGCGACAGACCTCGTACTTACCTCGACTAACTTTTTTCTGTATGTGAATATAACACAAAATAGAGTCTAGTTGAAGAACCCGAATGCTCATGTATAATCTTATAAGCCATTTATGTATACTGAAGAATGTTCTTCCACCAGTGGCGAAAGTGTCATCATATGCTTTCTCTAAAGCCAACTCGGATTACCCGGAAATTAATATAATTTAAGCTGAGAATATCTTTAAATGTCATTTTAACGTAGTCACCTGTTTCCCAAGCTTTTCATCAAATCACTTTGAAGCGGATTGGATTGACGTTCGGCTCGTAATGACTCTGCTTATTAATGAAAGATGAAGTGCCAATTCTCACAACAAAAATGATGAAATATTAAGAAAAGAAAGCACGCGCAATTCATTTGTGAATAAAATGCGCGATTTCGGTTAAAATATGGCAAAACAAAAGATATAAGAGCTGTGAAGCTATTATGCGTAGCACACGCATTTATCAAATTCGCCAAATATGGAAATTCTGAATTATAAATGTGTGACAAAAGCAAAATTACAAACCAACATATATTTTTACACAAACTATAAAATCTTTCAACACCGACTTGAAGATTATACACGTCTGGAGAAATAAGCAACCGCTTACCAAGAAACAGTTATTATTAGCGGCGATTCGTGGCGCACAAATTAATGTCGTTTTGCTTGACCACGTCTGTGTAGTTCTCAGAGTTGTTGGCTCATTTGGGCTGATCGTCACTCATATCCGTTGAATCGCTTGGCTAACTTGTTGCTTTCATTACAATAACTTTCTGTATTTGCTAATCGCGCGATCAAATTTAGCAATCTTAAGACGTAAAAAACTAGCACAGCAGCAACGCTACTAGAAACATATGAGAATTCTGTACGAAAGCTATTACGTATGCAGTGAAAAAAGCTAACGGAGCGGCAAGTGATCGCACCGCCACTAAGTGGTCAATGCGATTTTGCGCGCTTAGCCAAGTTGGGTAATCAGGCGGCGCCGGCGTGTGTGAAAATATGTACCGAGTTTGTTGGAACGCTGATTGCATTGTTGTTGTTAAGGCTTTAGCGGTGCGCTTGCCGATTGTTATTAACAATATGATTAGAGAAAAAATAGACTGTGGCGAATAGTTGAGTACGCGTTTGTATCTCTGTGTCTGACAAATTAACAGTTCATACGATTTTACGATCCAATTTTAAATACTACAGCAGCCGATCAACAACATTGATCAGCGCTAACAGTCATCTTACTTTGCCCCAAGCGTCAGTAGCTACCCATGCTATACGGGCGTATGAGTGGCGCGCTTAGCGAGCGTGTTGCAAGCGTGGCTCGTAAACGCTTTCCGTTCTGATTTTTTATGCGCTGTCAGCAATAAAATTATTACAGCGCGTCCATTCGATTAACTTCGTTTTTACAACGGCCAGTCCATAAAAGGTTGGCTCCACTACTCGTTTGGTTAGTTTGATTTCTACGCTATTTTTGTGCAACATATTTTGTGTGTTTTTTTTTGTATGAATTCTCTTTTACTTGCATCTCTTGCGCGCGCCGCTTGCCAGCATTCATTATCCAGCCTCGTTTAATTTCTCATTTGTTGTGCAAACAGGTTGATTGGAAGGCGCAGAGGTGCACTTGGTTCCCACCGTTAACTGTATCGCGTACAGCCATTTAGCCGTGCGCAGTCAACGAGTCTCCTGTTTTGTCAGCCATAATCGTGCCGCCGCCTGTCATCTTGCGCGCCAATTGCAAGCATGACAAGTTATCGCTATGAAAGATGTATATGTTGCATGTGTGACTTTGGCAGTGCCGTAATTTGTTGCTGCCAAACACAATTCGCCCAACCGCCAACGGCTGTCCAACGGCAACGTTCGATCGATCAGTGCCGTCGCGTACGCCTTGGCTTCTAACTCTCGTCTAAACAACACAAGTCACGTCGTCTATTTACCACATTTTCTGATCGCTTGTCGGCTTCATTGCTGGCGAGGTGTGTGTCTCGCTGGCTTGCCTTGATCGCCGTTAGCCTAGAAACCATATTTGGTGTGGTGACATATGAGTATCTCTGAGACACAGCGCTAAGCTTTTGTCTCGTAACAGGTGTTGGCTAAGAAAATGTAAAGAATCACAGCAGCCGAACAGTTGCATCAGTATGTTATTGCAGCAAATTGCTGTGGGAAAATCGCAGCCAACATATAAACTAAATATACATATGCATTAGAAGTGTTAAGCCGTTTTTTCTTGTTAGAATATTTTAGTTTCAAAAGCAGTTAGCCGTTTTTCATGTATTTTCTTTTTCTATGAGTTTTTTGTGTGAGTCTCGTACAAATTGTGCGACTCTTTGCTGGGGTTAAGTAATTACTTTGTAAATTGTTCTGCTAATACCAAATCTCGGAATTGTAATGAAATTCTGAACAACTTTTGCACTGAAAATTTTTTCGAAAGCTACTTCTGCTTCTTGAATATTGACTAAAGGCGGTTTAAATAGTTCTGCACATTATTCCATTTGTTTTCCCTTTTCATCTTATTCACATAATTATGTTCGTACTAGCAGATCACTCCATTTGCCATCCTACTTGAGGAGGAGGACATCATATAAACGATGAGATGTGAACATCGAATTTTCACTATTATTTATTTTCATTTTACACGAACTCTTCGAAGGAAGCCAACTGGGCGAGTGAGTCACGCTGTACTTTATTTTTTGACATTGACTCCCTTCCCGTTCCCCAATGACACTTACATACATATATCGTAATATGTTGCAGCCTAGACGAGTGATTCGGCTCACCACGTGACTTTTTCTAACACCTGCATTTTTATATTCGAATAATTCAAAAAGTTGAATAAAAACAGTAGGGAAGGGCTAAGTTCGGGTGTCACCGAACATTTTATACTCTCGCATGATAAAGTGATAATCGGGATTTCATTATCCGTCATTTACATACATATTTTTCAAATACCGTATTTGTGTAAAGTTTTATTCCGCTATCATCATTGGTTCCTAATGTTTATATTATACAGAGAAGGCATCAGATGGAATTCAAAATAGCGTTATATTGGAAGAAGGCGTGGTTGTGAACCGATTTCACCCATATTTCGTACATGTCATCAGGGTGTTAAGAAAATATTATACACCGAATTTCATTGAAATCGGTAGAGTAGTTCCTGAGATATGGTTTTTGAACCATAAGTGGGCGACGCCACGCCCAGTTTCAATTTTTAAAAAAGCCTGGGTGCAGCTTCCTTCTGCCATTTCTTCCGTAAAATTTAGAGTTTCTGACGTTTTTTGTTAGTCGGTTAACGCACTCTTAGTGATTTTCAACATAACCTTTGTATGGGAGGTGGGCGTGGTTATTATGCGATTTTTTCCATTTTCGAACAGTATGTGGAAATGCCTGAAGAAAACGACTCTGTAGAGTTTGGTTGACATAGCTATAGAAGTTTCCGAGATCCGTACAAAAAACTTAGTAGGGGACGGGGCCACGCCCACTTTTCCAAAAAAATTACGTCCAAATATGCCCCTCCCAAATGCGATCCCTTGAGCTAAATTTCACTTTAATATCTTTATTTATGGCTTAGTTATGACACTTTATAGGTTTTCGGTTTTCGCCATTTTGTGGGCGTGGCAGTTGGCCGATTTTGCCCATCTTCGAACTTAACCTTCTTATGGAGCCAAGGAATATGTGTACCAAGTTTCATCATTATATCTCAATTTTTCCTCAAGCTACAGCTTGCACGGACGGACGGACAGACAGACATCCGGATTTCAACGCTACTCGTCACCCTGATCACTTTGCTATATATAACCCTATATCTGACTCTTTTAGTTTTAGGACTTACAAACAACCGTTATGTGAACAAAACTATAATACTCTCCTTAGCAAATTTGTTGCGAGAGTATAAAAACTACTAAAAGTGCAATAAATCAATAACTAAATACCCCAGAGATATTAAAATTGGTATGAAAGAGCTTTATAGGAGCCAGAGTGAAAATTGGATGGTGGGTGTGTCACCACCCACTTTTCGGTGAAATCCGATGTGTCGGGACTCGACCAACCTATTTCGACAAAAATTAGTACGTGGCATTCTTTTTATTCACTTATGTTTCAGTATGAAGATGGATGAAATACTACATCCACGCCTACTCCCCATATATCACAATTTTAAATTGCATCAGATTCAATGCTTTAAGTACATGCCACCTTATGAACAGAAATTGTTCAAATCCAATCATAACTCGTCCAGCCCCTAGGTAACGAATATATGAACCCAAATACCTTTAGTTGACTTTTGATCGAAAATATCGGTAATTGAGTGAGATATATAATTGATATTCTGGGATAATACTTCTCTGACAATGGTATGTCTATGTGTCACAAATGGTTTGAATCTGACAAATACTTCCCGTAGGCCTCACCTGATATAAAGATTTTCGGCTAGCTTTGTACCGCATATATCGGCCATTATGTGAGTTATCTCCATGAAAATAACAGAGCGGGTTTTACTAATAACAGTGTATCTTTGTGTTTAGAATAGATACAGTTCTGCGAAAACTTGGCCTAGCCCCTATATAACTAATGTCAGGATTTTCGAACATTCGGCTGACTTTACTTTATATGATTGTTTTTTTTTAGTATGGGGCATGGTAATAGTAGGCGGTATTGGGAAAAAAGATAAAACCGGCTCGATACTACCCCAACTCGCATATACTACATGGAATGATTTTCGTTTTTCTGACAAACCTTATGTGTCCGTCAGTGTATGAGTTATATATGGATATGTACATATATATAAAATTGTTCGGCTTTCGATCATCTGGTTGACGTTTTACACCTTAAAGTATTTCCATGACTTTAAATCTAGCAAGTTGCAAGGGTATAAAATGTTCTGTTGCACCCGAACTTAGCTTTTTCTTACTTGTTATTATTATATTGCAATTATTCAACCATTCAGATATAGCTTCATTTTTATGTTGGTATAGGTGATATTCTTTCTGTAGCACCCTCTTCATTGGAAGTTTCCTGAAATAAGCGTGAAAGGTTGCTAATATTTGGTAAGGGAATGACATTTTTCGTATTTGATGAAAGTTTTGTGTTTGTGAAAACAAATGTCCTACTTCGCTGATTATGTACATTAGATGCCCTTTGATATCTTTATCTTTTTCAATTGCTTTTTGGGAGCAATTGGGACAGTTTTGGCTTCCAAACTTCTCAATAAGCTTAGTTTATTGTAAACAGCTAATCTGCAAGTACACAGCGGTATGTAGATTTAGTAACAGTTAGGCACATACACTAAATTTCTAGCTGGGAACTTCCCTATCCCACTGTGTGACTTCAATATTGCCTAAATTTCAAATTCCAAGGGATAAGATAAGTGGTATCAAGTCCTGTCCTCAATTTCTGAACAGTTTAAATATATATAAATATTAATAATGTAAAACTTGCATTACCTTGTGGACCCTTTTCCGCATATATGTATCTTCTTTAAATTTTAGAGGAAATTAGACCTTTAAAATTTTCTCCTTGCGGTAATCCCAATATTGGGCAGAAGCATGAACAATACAGAAATTTACAGCTCCATTCTTGTAGATTGGAGATTTTGGAACCCAATGGCTCGCTTCTTGTATGTTTGATTATATGTTATGATTTTGATATTGAATATACAAAAGGCTCTACAGTTATATCATAATAAATTGTTCCAACCAACTACTGAATAGGTAATCCGTATTGCAAAGACCTTGAGCAAAAGAACTTGTTTGCAAACTTTTTTTCTATAACACAAAATGCTCAACAGTCATTATGACAGAAAAAGGGAAGTAACAGATACTTGTTGATAAAGATTCGTATACTACTTGGTAACCCTAGTATTTGAAAGGAGTAATATTAATCGTACCACAGTCAGAACACAGCAAAGTGCTTTTAGCAACAACGATAACAAAAACACGTCGGTAATCAATTCCGCGAATTTTCGTGCTACCTTCAACGCGTTACTGAACCTACGCTTCGTTCACTAATTTCTCTTCTGCTTTTTACGCATTGTCATTGCTGCTGGCTAACATTTACGCTTCATTTAATAAATGGCATGTACTAGGTATGTCAGTGTGAGTATAAATGCACGTTATGGCGGCGACTGTAAAATCAGAAGGGAAATTTTTCGATAACCCTTAGCAGTAATAAGCTTCGCCGGTGTTTTTGGTACGCTCATTTCTCGTCTTCTCTTTTCTACTGATTTGCACACAAATTAATTTTGCCACTGTTGCTGTTGCTGCAGCTTCGACTCCTCGGTTCTTGTGTCCCGCCAAGCTCGTATGCTTCACTTGCTGCCGGTTATTGTTGAAATGCGTGAATTCGGCCGGTTTATTGATGCCTTATTAGCACGCCAGGAGGTGTTGAGCGCCGTGTCCCAGTTTCGGCTGCTACTGCGGTATCTTATGCCGTTATTTCATTTTCTTTATTGATTGTCTTTTTTTTTTGCCTTTTTAATATGCGCTTATTTTTGTTGTGTTTTTGGTAAAGTGGAAAATGAAGAAATGAAAAATTTTTGATTGCCCATCATTTAGGTTAATATTTCCGATTATAGCGGTACGCCTGAACTGCTGTCATTGCACGTTGATGGCTTGTAAATGGGAGTTGCCGTAAGAAATTGTTTTATTTAATGAGACTGATTTTGCACATTATAAAGGCAACAAAAACAAAATAAATTATTTTTGTTGCGCTAAAGATGGTGAAGACAGCGCGACGGTAGCTTGGTGAAATAATTTGAATTATTTGTAATCTTTTTCCTATTGGCCTTTTGTTCAAACTTTATTAAATCATAGTTTGTTTTCTAAAACACACTATAAAGTTTTCGTTAAAAAGTCATCATTGCATATTAAATAATTGCATTCTAGCAAACTTATCCCTCCGCTCACACACTCACACATGCTGGCCGCTTGCTTATAATATTCGAATAAACTTAATAAGGAGCACAGCACCACTTGGCGCTGCGCTATCCTTCATCGCAAAAATGTTATTATTCCGATCTACCAAACCGCAAGACCACAAACTTTATGCCTAGAATTTCCTGCTGCTGCTTAACCGCATTTGCCAGCGTTGCTCCCGCTGTAGCAAGCACTGCAGTATCCATAACCCGACATCAACACCGTACAACGGCGAAATGGATTGACGTACGAGGCCCGCACTGTCAGCAGTCAGCGAACGAAGACTTGATAAGCTCGCAAGCGACCAGATACATGAAGTATGGTGTGACCGCATATGCAGAGCATCTTCTTTATTCATATCGGTATTAAATGGTAAACAGCACGAGCTCCTTAATATATGCCACAGTCTCGTATTTAGCTATCGCTTCTCAATGTGCAGACTGCAGCTCTTGGTTTTATTTGCATTTTTGTCTGGACAACCATTAGAAGACGACTGTAGTTAGATATATATGACAAGCTTTTAACAAGAACATTACACACATTTATATATATTTACAAATACATATATGCGTGATTTCCTACATTCGTGAGTATACTGTTGGTATGACTTCTTCTAAAGGGAAATATGTATGTGCAAACAAATGATCGTGAATATTCAGTTGAATTTTACACTGTAAAAAATATGCAGAAATTTGTATTTTAATTTTTCCAGTGATTTGAAGTCAGCTCTCCGTTTTCAGAACTCGGTATTAGAATGTATTCTTTTTCTTGACTGGCGTAGAAACCGCTTACGCGGTTATAGCCGAGTTAACAACAGCGCGCCAGTCGTTTCTTCTTTTCGCTTACGTGACGCCAATTGGAGATTCCAAGCTAAGCCAGGTCCTTCTCCACCTCGTCCTTCCAACGGAGTGGAGGTCTCCCTCTTCCTCTGCTTCCCCCGGCGGGTACTGCGTCGAATACTTTCAGTGCTGGAGTGTTTTCGTCTATTCGGACGACATGACTAAGCTTGCGTAACCGCTGTCTTTTAATTCGCTGAACTATGTCAATGCCGTCGTATATCTCGTACAGCTCATCGTTCCATCGAATGCGATATTCGCCGTGGCCAATGCGCAAAGGACCATAAATCTTTCGCAGAACCTTTCTCTCGAAAACTCGCAACGTCGATTTATCAGTTGCTGTTATCGTCCAAGCCTCTGCACCATATAGCAGGACGGGAATTATGAGTGACTTATAGAGTTTTGTTTTTGTTCGTCGAGAGAGGACTTTACTTCTCAATTGCCTACTTAGTCCGAAGTAGCACCTGTTGGCAAGAGATATCCTGCGTTGGATTTCTAGGCTGACGTTATTGTTGGTGTTTAGTAGGTCTAGTAAAAAAAAAATTGTGGGATTATTTATTGCCATTGTAAAAGTTGTAGCGGCAGAAAACCTCCCTGAAGTAATTTGTAGGAATACTAAGGAGTTGACAATATTTGGGCGGATAAAAACTCCTTCCCGTTCCGACTACGTGGACCCAACTGTTGTTGGAGTGGCTCAAGAAACCCCCGTCTTTATTGGTAAAAACACTGGAACTGTTGATTTTCATTAGCTTCTCTGGAGGTGGACTCTTCACCAATAACATAACTCGCCATAGAAAGAACTGTTGCAGTTCCGAACTAAAATAGAAAGTAGTCGGGTTTTGTACAGGGTTTTCTAATGAGAGTGATATAATTAAAAAAAAAACACAAATTGTTTAAGTGAAACGTTTTTAACTTAATATGAAGCACAATAGGTTCAATTATGTCCTTAATATAGCATCATTCAAATGGCCTCCACAACTTCTCTGGAACGAATTCGATGAACTCAATTTTCGAGTAATTTTTCCACTAAATCAAGTGGTCTGTCATGAATAGCACGTTCAGTATTGACTTCTAAAGCGTGAAGAGAGTCTGATTAATTGCTAAACACCAATGATTTCAAATAACCTCACAAGAAGTATTCTAATAGTGTTAAGTCACAACTACTTTTCGACCATTCAATGCCACAAAATTCTTGAAATAATCGAATTTCTGAAATTTTCGCGCTATAATTCGCTTGTTGCACGTAGCCCCGTCTCGTTGAAATCAGATGTTATCAAGTTCAACCAATGGCGAATATAAAATGTTGGTCATCATCGATCTACTATATACTGCTCTCCATCCAGAGTAAAGGTGCCACCAGTTTCATTTCAAAAGAAATATGTACCGATGATTCCACCAGACCAAAAACCCGGTATAGTACTTGGAAGAGTCAAGAGAATGACAAACTTATTTAAGTTGAAAAGGGATAATTTTGACAACTGACTCTGGTAGGAAGGAAAATGGAATCCTATTTTCCGCTTTCAGGCTTTATCAATCTTAAAATTGTATACTGATATTATGCCTAGTCTCTGAGTACCGACGTCGTCCGAACACCAACATAAAGCTTTACATGGTGAAGCTGAAAAAAATGTATATATAATGTCTTTATTCCTCTGGTCTGGTTCTAACCTGTAAACTTTACAGGTCAAAAATGATTAGATGTACCAGGCTGTTCAATAAGTTTTGTCGTTAGATAAGAGGGGGCGTTGCTACTAGCCCAAATTTTTTTTGTTTTGTTGGCACACTCTTATGTGAATGTGAAGTTTCATTTCAATCCGTCAATTCATTCTTTGTTTAGAGCCATTTAGAATCGCCGTGTCACGGTATTTTTTTACCTTGAAAAAAATTGAATATTGTGCAGTGATAAAATTCTTATTTTTGGAAGGTGTAGCACCAAAAGTAATACACGAACGAATGTTAAAAGGGTATAATGATTGGTCATCTAGAATTAGAACAGTAGAAAGATGGGTTGCTCAATTTAAACGTGGTCGTACAAGCCTTGAAGACGATCCACGTGAAGGACGTCCAAAAGCGCATCAACAACAGAAATCATAGCCAAAATACAGGATATGGTTTTGGAAGATCGCCGATTGACTGAGAGAGATTTAGTAGAGGCTGTACACATCTCATTAGGTAGTGTGAGCCATATTTCAAGTGAAATTTTTGGCGAAATGGTATTTAAAAACTCCAATTCGGGCAAAAATTCCTGCAAATTGTGTCAAAAGTGTACAAGATATAGGGAGAAAATGAGTTTTTTCTATGGCTTTTAATAAGATGTCTTGTAAATTTACTACCAATTTCCTCAAAAACCGTATTGTGAGAATTGTGGAACTTCAGAATTAGTGTGGCTTCTAGTTCCTAAATTTTATATACTTATTATCGAAGGTATTTTGTAAAAATTCACTTTTGTTCGAACCACCTCATGAAACTTGTAAGTAGGTAGATAAAGGGGGGCGGCAGAACATCCTTGGCACCGGGCGCCCGAAGTTGTAGCTACGCCACTGTGTGAACCTGGTTGTTCGGCTTCGAAACAAGTTCGTTTCAGGAAACCGTCCAAGAATGTTATGGCATCAGCGTTTTGGAATGCGAGAGTAATTTTGTTTGTGGATTACTTGCAAACTGGTAAAACAATTAGTTCTGAATGTTATCGTAACCTTTTGGACCAGTTGAAGGAAAAAATTCGTGAAAAAGACTCGGTTTGTAGAAGAAAAAATCCTTTGTCACCAGGATAATGTACCGTGTCACAAAAGCATTTTGACAATGGCTAAAATCCATGAATTAAACTTTGAATTGTTGGAGCATCCCCCGTATTCCCCAGATTTGGCCCCCGGCGACTTCCATTTGTTTTCAGAACTCAAAAAATGTATGCGTGGCAGGCTTTTTCATCAAATGAGGAAGTCATAACGGCTTTTGCAGACCTTCTGGATTCTCACTTCAGGGATGGGATCCACAGGAGGATTGTTGGAGCAAAGTGTATTAATGTTCAGGGAGATTATACTGTATTTTCAATCATAAAATTGTGTTTTTCTTATCAAACGACAAAACTTATTGAACCACCTGGTAAATTGCAGGTCAGAGATGTTTGAATTAGGAGCAAAGGTATCCATATACTTATCTTGATACAGTGTTTTGGAAAAATCTTTGAAAAAAAAGTTTCACGATTTCTGCAAAAATAATGCAAAGTACACACAGGTGCACAATACCAACAATACCAATGAAACTATAAATTTTTGAATCTGTTATTGTAATTTCTTATTGAAACTGTATCAAAGTCAATTTTGGATTTCTGAGTTCTGTGAAAACGTAAAACTTTTGGCAGTGTATTAAAATATGTGTGTATTTCAACTATGGAGGAAGCCAAAGAAACGGTGGCGCTATGTCTGAATGAAAGTGCTTACAAACTTATATAAATACTTGTGCTATCCACGTAAGAACCTACAAACATAGATTTCTATGTGCAAATGCAAGTAGACCACTAAAGGCAAAGGCTTTAGGGTGCCAAGTGATGTCAGCATGCCACCACAATCGCCACTTACAAGTATCACTAAGCAATCAAACAGGGATCACTACTACAACTACTCACGAAAACGCAACGGTTACCACTAACAACACCAACCCACAAACAGAGAACCGACAATACCACTGACAGCCACACATGATATGCTCAAGAGATCCTTCAGTTGAGGCTGTGACAGGCTCTTGAGCACGACAACTCGGTGGTAGAAATAATAAAGAAATAAGTGCAATAAACCCGAAAGTATGCGAAACTAATGAATGTATATAGACTTTAGCTTGCATCCACACTTACATACATGCATACATACGTGCAAACATATTTAGATGCAAATATGTATGCATATAAACATTTCCTTATGCAACATAATTCCACTTGCTTGCCATCGCTCTTTACTTGTTAGAATTTCTGTGCATGTGTGTGTGCATGGCTCGGAAAAATTTCTGCTGATGTTAGCTTTATTCATGAAATAAATGAAGTATTTAGTTGAATTGCGATCTATTGCACGTTCTGCGGTTACCGCCGCTTAGACAGCAGCGGCTATTGCTGGCGCAACGTGATATGGCAGCCCTCATTGTGGTAGCCAAGGCGGCCAGTTGCCAAAGACTTGAGCTTCGTGAGCGCATCGCTGTGTGCCAGTAAATTTAAATGAATGACTTTTGTAGCTGCTGCTGTCCGTTCAGCGAGTGCATGGCATGCGACATTTTATAGCAACTGCAACAGCAACTGCGGCGGCAGCAGCAGCATCATTGCTTGCCACAGCTATAGATCTTGTAGATATGTACGCCCGATGGCATCAAATTGAAGTAATTTGTGGTGAAAGATGAGTGACTGATGGTTGGATGTGATGCGAATATGGCGCAAAAGCATCAAGCCGCAGCAAGCAGCCGAAGTGCCAGACGACACCGGCGCGTGGCATGTGGAGACAAAGTGTGGCAGGCGCTGCTGGTGGCGTGAGTGCATTTACAACTGTTGCCCTGGAGTTAATTCCACATATGGATGGTGAATTTTAAAACTATACCGTGCATGCTATAAATGAAGGTATTTTGTTGGTGGAAAATGTTTATGAAGAAGAGTTCATTAGTAGTGGTTATAGAGATTCCTTGGCTTTCTAATTTACTTTCTAAAAAGCTTAATGCTAGTTTTTTTTTTATTTTTTTTTATAGAATAGGTATTTCTCCAAAAGGATTTTTCGAAACTCGAATTATTTTCAAAGTTATAGCTGTTTTAGTGTTGTGGCAACTCGGTCGATTTAGTTTTAATTTAGAACTTTAAACGAAACTATTTTTTTGTTGCAGTCGTCACGACGTCGCAAAACCTATATCAGTAGCATGAATGATCTCTTCAGAAATCCTTTTCCCTTACTAAGCGGCAACTAGTGCCAGCTTACTCGGCCCACTCATCGTTTGGTTCATACCACAACCTAGGTGGCTGAAGAAATTACTCTATGTCAGTTTCGCTGCCGACTGGTAATAAAAAAAGTGGAAATTTATGCAAAGCTTTTTCCAACAACATAATTTTGCAACATTATCCATCATCACCATCACTTAACCTGAAGAATTTGAAGGCTATTAATTAATAATATCTAACACTACCAACAGAAAGCTACTCGACATGCCGCAAAAGGCATATCAACCATTAATGAAAAAAGTAAAAACAAAGTTTTTTGTATGCCCTAAGAATTCCAAGAAACCCGTTTGTGAGACAGCTAACGATAAGGATGATAAAAATCTCAAACCTGTCGCTCAACTTATGCAACCCAGCATTATGTGGATTGCATATGAGTGACAAACGTGGATTCATATACATATTAATATGTACTACGTATATATCTACAAAAATGTTCACAGTGGAGTGCCGAAAATGAGACCTAATGGAAATTTAGACCTGAACAAGTAGTGGACTGACTTTGATTTGTATTTTACTTTTATCAGAGACTGGTCAAATTCACACTTGCATGGGAATTTTTTTTTATCAGAATCGCAACTTGATAAATGCGCGTATATATTGATGACTTTTTTTTTATAACTTTTAAGAAGAGTTTCATTTGCAGATAACGAAATGTAAATAATGATTATTAAAAAACAAGTAAGGCAGGACTAAGCCCGGGTGTTACCAAACATTTCATACTCTTTCAACTTATCAGGATCAAAACCTAAAGAATACCTTCCGGTGTATAAAGGTTGAAGTTAAATGGGTCTAGGGAAAGCTCTCACCTGATTTTATCTCAACTATTGTTCTGATTCAACCCATTTTTGACATATAGACATACTATTCTTAGAAAAAGATTCTCTCCGAATTTCCATAATATATCTCATAGGTTGGCCGACATTTTCGATAAAAAGTTCGCAAATGCAACTTTGATCCTCGTATTCGATATCTACGGAATTTAACAGTTAGGTACGACTTAGACAATTTTTGGTCGTAAAGTGGCCTACTTTAAGCACACGATTTGGGCAAAGTTTTGTCCTGACATATTAATTCGTTCCTGATTTGTATACTGGCAAGTGAATGAATTAGATGGAATTTGAAATTGGGTTCAATGGGCAATAGGTGTAGTTGTAGTTCGATTTCGTTTGTTTTTGCACTGGAACAAATGGATGTCAAGGTAACATTGTAACCAAGTTAGGTGGAATTGGTCTCGTTATATGGCTTTTTGAGAAAATGTGGGCAGTGCCACATCCGTCGTCCATTTTTCATCTAGGCTCCAATAAAGCGCTCTTGTATCACGCTCGGTGTAAAAGTGAATGCTTCTGGAGTATTTATTTATTGATTTATCAAGCTTTTAGTAGTTTTTAACGAAACCGTTATACGGGCAGTGAGCGGAGTTATCACCGATTTCATCTATTTCTACAATGTCGGTTACGATGCTTAAGTGATTTGTGCTCGCTATTGCTGTGCCAAATTCATTTAGGCCTAAGTTATTTCGTTTTATAAAATTCTGTTTAATGGCGTTTTATGGACGTGGCAGTGGCTCCATTATGCCCATCTACGAACTCGTCTTCACTTTTCCCAAGGAACACGTGTACCAAATTTCAAGATAGTGTTATGTTTTGGGTCGCTAAGGCTACTCATGATGACTTTTTCTCGCCTTACAGTTCGAAGAGGTATGTGTGAATGGGAAGTAGTCGCTGGAGAAGTGGCGCAGTAAGCTTTCTCACCGGTGGGTCGAAGCTGGGGGGGAAGTTTGAAAAAGCAGTTTTCTGTAAAAAGCTCTCGGTCTACCTTGGCTCTAGGCTAGCAGCCTACTGTAGTGTTTTTCAGACAGAACTGGCTGCTATTAAGGTGGCCAAGTGGTAGACCAACTAGTCAGAGAGGTCATCCTTGCCTCGCTCACATCTGAATGGGGCCGAGTTCGATCTCCATTGGCATCTTACGGTCACTTAGCAGGCGCTGAACAGCAGCTCGCTTCTCTGTTACTGCAAGATCCTCTTGACCTAGACTAACACGTGAGGAAGCCGCAATCGTAAGGGTTGTTCCTGGACGCTGTAAAATATGCATTCGTGCGGTTGGGCTAAAAATCTAGTTGGACGCAAGCTGTCACAGTTATATGGAGGAGAATGAGGTGGAAATACACGGACACTTTCTTCTACATTGTCCCGTCTTTGCAAGACTGAGGTTGCAACTATGGCGAACAAGTAAAGCAACGCTTTCGTTTTAGAGTCTAGCTCATACGTAGCCTAACCCAAACACCAATATAATTATTTGATTTTGTAAATTTTTTCGGTTTCGTAAATGTCAATAAAGTAGCTTAAAATAGTTCATCCTCATCTTTTGGCGCTAAAGCGCTTTGTGAGCTTTTAGCTGCAAATTAGTTAGTCAGTCGTTCACTGTCTCGAATTCTAGATTATTGTTCTTTATTTTTGCGTTTCTCCCAAAAAGAGATATTCTCTTTCCTGTTTTGTTTTATGTACCATTATAAACAAGTTATATTACCTTTTTCGAATTTATCTGTAGTGCTTCAACGCACTTCTTGAAGGGACTCGATGTTCATCTCACATTTTTCGAATTTAATTGCGATTTCAGTCACTTTACGAGGTTGTAAAATAGCAAAGAGATTGAATAGTGATGGGATTCGTTTCTGCAGAGTATAACCTTTGTATGTCAGGGTCTATTCTGGACAAGTAAGAGTTTAACCAGCTACTATACCCAGAACGAAGTTGCGCAAGCGTCACTCTGGTTTCACCCGGCAACTCGAGCTATTATTCTGTTATGGTGGCGTTTGAGCTCTAAGTACGCCATCCACAGGGAGAGAGTCAATGAATGTGTTAAAAGCTCTACTGTGAATGGCGTTCAGTACCAGCTGGAAATTGATCTCGCCCGAAATTTGATCGTTATATTGAGGATAAGTTATTATTTGCCATATTCTCCAGGGAAACAGTTTTAAGCTAATACCGTCAATATTCGGTCGCCAGAGCCTCTTTTGTTATCGCCATGATACATCACCACTTAGGAGATTTTGACGATTGAATAATCTTCGTAATCCGTGGAAATTATTTTAGCTTTCACTGTACAGTCTGGCCTAATCCGTAGAACACGAGTTGTCGAGCTTCACGAAATTACTATTAATATTTATTGGAAATAAGTATGTATGTATATAGCTGGACGCAAACCCACCTTATACAGCTCATTACTCCACCATATACTTATAGCTCCGTGAGCCCATGTACTTGAGTGTTGATGAGACTGCGACATAATCGTTGCTGCCACGCAACAGTTGGCTCATGCGTTCGGTCTTGCAACGACCGCAGCAGCAACTATCGATATAAAAGCGAGTGGAGCAAACTATAAATTACAACAACAACCCAGAGTACAAATGCAAGCAAATCGAAGCAGTAAATTGTGAGCAACAAACTACTTGCTTGGTTGAGCAATTATGATGAGCTGACAACGCTTGTGGCAATGCGGAGCTATCATGTTTATGCCGAGTGCCGTACACACACATACACATACATATTGTCGATATTTGCTTCGAAAACGTACGTATATAAAAGCAGATTGATATGTGTTTATATATATAAGTGTGTGTGCTTCAACTCTGCTGGCGATCAATGCTGTTGCTGCCACCTTTATTGCAAGCATATCGAATTAAATTGTTGTCCTCGCCGCTACAAGCCCTTAAGGTGCCTCAAATTTTGCCACACAGCTGCCAACTTAACTGCTGGTATTCTAATAAACAATTAAGCGTCATCTACTCATACATACTCACACACACATACATATAGATATCGTATTAATGCATGCATGCTTTGAGCTCAATCAAGCACGAAATGCTGCCGTGTTGCTAGCAACATGACTATGAAGCTAGGTGTGTATATGTGTGCGTGTATGTAAATAGATATGCTGACATACGAGATGATTACAAAATTATGACAACAAATGCCGCTGACTGATGACATTAGAATGCTGGACGCTGCTCAAGCTGTTGCTCCTGCTGCTGCGTTCTAATGAACACACCCAACTCACTAGTCGACCAATGGATTCGGTAGCTGTTGAAGTGAGTTGTTTTTGTGTCGTGCTTGTAGTTGAGTGCGAAAATTGCTGTAGGCGATGATGCTGCTGTTTGCGCGCTCACACTTTAACTATTCATGCAACAAATGACAGTTGACAGTTTCGCTTATTGATAGAAGCAAGCAAAAAGCGCTTAAAAACAAAAAACAAATATAAATTTACAATAACAACAAATATGGTAATTATTTGTTTAAGTCTAAAACTGGAAAAAAGCTAAAATACCCTTCACAATACAAAAGGTTCCTGCAAGAACTTGATTCCCTTCGTTCAGTTTGTATGCCAGCTATATGCTATAGTGCTGCGATCTGAACAATTTTTTCTTCTATTACATTACTGCCTTAAACAATAATCCATGCCAAATTTCATGAAGATATCTCGTCAAATGAAAAAGTTTTCCATCTAAGCATTTTATTCCGATCGTTCCGCTTGTATGGCAGCATATATAGTGTTTCGATATCGGCCGTTCTGACAAAGGAGCAGCTGAGATGAGAAAACTACTAGTGCAAATTTTCAGATCGATAACTCAAACACTAGAGACTAATTCGTGTATGTATAGATAGGCGGGACAGACCGATAGAGACACGGACATGACTAAAGCAACTTATGTACATAGGTCGTCATGTTAATCATTTGTATACTAGTATTTATACTAAAGTGGACCTTCGGTGCTTTCTTCTGGGTTTTACAAACTTCGTGTCTAACTCGATATACGCCGTTCAGGGTATAATCATCAACGTTCTGCGTAGTTCTCTGAAGTCAAAGAGGACTGCAGATTGACCATGCCGGTTGTGGCAGCGGTACCGCCTAGTGATGGCACTAGCCAGCGTGACGTTTGCTTAAATGAGACGCAACAGTGGCAAGTAATAAAATGACAATAAAAGGCAATGAAAAAATTTGTCATTAGCAAAGTGATAATAAAGCAACAGTTGTGTGTTAACATACACACACATAAACAAACATATAAATATATATAGACATATGTACATACATATATTAATATAGTTGCCTTTTTATTTGCCAAGCTGACAACTGCGAAAAAAATGTGTCTTATGTCTGCATCATGCCTTTTCCTTCCTTTAACATCTATCTGCTACACACACTTTATTGTTGTTTTTGCCTTTGTATAGTGTGCCTAGTAATTACACGCCGCAGTGCTTACCGTTTGTTGATTACTGTTTTAAAATTTAATTTGCAATTTTTTTGCATTTTATCACTTTAGTGATTTGTTGTTTATTGCCACACAAACACTCTACGTGGCATATCCATGTTGCAAGCACTAATCCGTGTATGCAAAGCATTTGCCTTGGCAAAAACACCAGCAGCTAGTGTATGCTATGTACTGAGTAGAATCGGCTAATCATTTGCTAAAGAGAAGCTGCAAATCATGCGATTTATGCGTCGCACACCTTGCAGTTTTTCATATCCTCAGCAGCCCTTTCAAATCGTTTTTATATGCCACAATGCGTCTGCTGATGACGTCTTTCTATAGACTGCTTCTAGCTGCCGAACCCCACAAGCAGCGGTGGATTGTAATGTAATTAGCCAACATTACTTGCAGAAAGTTGCGATAAGTACCTGGTTGGCGGGTCTTAAGGGAAATCTTGCGAGTGTCTCTCTTCCGTATCTTTGAATGCTTATAATGTATAGTTGTGGTTTTCTAATTAGTTATGATAATATTTGCATAAAAATTAATAAAAAGCAAACAAAACTTTCATTTCGACTGCATCGAGAATAGAATACCTTTCAGAGTTGCATTTCTTTAGCAATATATATCTATATATAGCGATATCTCAACAAACGAGGGACTACCTCCAATATATGCAGATAGACAGACCAACAGGTGGACAAGGCTAAATAGACTCAGCTCATCATACTTTATAGGGTATCCGACGTTTCCTTCTGGATGTTACAAACTACGTGTCAAATTTGATATGCTCTATTCAGAGTATATAAATTTTTAGATGGCTTGAGATCAGAACTTTCCTGTTGATAATTTAATTCAATAACAATATTTTTTATATTGCCGCGAATTTCAACAAACTCTGCGACGTCACTATCTATATCTCCTTCAGTGTATCTCCAAATGCTTACAGGGTAGACATTTCCTGCAGACTTTTCGATCTGTCAGCCCCATGCTGAGGGCGTGTTAGTATTCCAATCATGTTCTTACAGTCTCTTCTATAGAGTTCCAGTAAGAATTTTGTGTACTTGCACATGATTTTTGCAGTTTTGCTCCCAGGTAGCTCGTTTCCATCGGGTTTTGATTTGCTTCTATCGAGATCGTCGTTTAGACAATGTATGGGTTTCCAAATGTTAATCACTTTTTCGGATGTTAGCCGTACACTATTCTTGGCAATTACGTCCATAATTTTATTGCACTCGTTGCCTTTGTGGCTTGGCACCCAGTAAAAATGAAGTTGCTTGCTTCTGGCAACACTTTCTACTGTTGCCCAGCTTTCCAAGGCACGTCTGGTCGATAAGCGGTACGAGGCTACAGCCTTGATTGCTGTTTGGCTGTCGGTGTCTGCAGGTGCATTAGTGGCTAGCTCCGCGGCTTTCGCAATCTGGAAATCACTACAGTGATCCCGCAAACTAAAAGGTTGCCTTATCTAACTCTGGACAGTATTTTCCCGCACCAATTTCATCGTCCATTTTCGAACCATTCATATAGATGTTTAGAGTGTACATACCTTTACGCTAGTCATCGTTTTCTATGTTTACTTTGAACCCAGATGAAAAGTGGGATCATGTAGCCGTTGTTTGTCCAATCACCATTACCCACCGAGCTATGCCCAAATATTTTAACTCCTGCAACCAATAGTTGTCCCGCTGCGCAGTTTTCAGCGAAGAGATCTGGTGGCAGTTTTAGTACCAGTTGCGCCGTTGGAGTTGATCTTAAAGTTCCCATGACGCACAGCGCAGCGATTCTCTAAACCCTTTCAATTAACTTACGGTTGGTAGATTACCGTCCGCCTGTCCACCATACTACTGCACCGTAGAGCAGAATTGGTCTAACAATAGCTGTGTAGCACCGGTGTATGAGGGAGGAAGATAGCCCCCAGTTTGTGCCGAGCATCTGTCTACACGCATAAAAAGCGTAGTTAGTATTCCTCACTCTTTCTTCCACGTTGTGCTTTCACAGCAATTTACTGTGCAAGACTACCCCAAGGTACTTGATCCGGTCCCTGCGAGAGAGTTGTGTCTCATTTATTGAAGGGAATATCCATAGTGGAATTTTGTACTTTCTTTTGAACACAAGCAGATCCGCTTTCTTCGGGTTCAACCCCAGACCCTGTTGCGATGCCCAATTCTGGACTGTATTGAGAGTGGTGGTCATAATATTGCTAATGGTCTGTAGACAAATACCCGTTATTAAGATGTTAATGTCGTCCGCATGTGGCACTATCTTATGGAGTGCAGTCTCTACTGTTTTCCTATTGTCCCCTTGGATATCGACTATACGAAAGATGAAAGATCAAAATAATTTTTAGAATCACCAAAATTTTATGTCTTTATGGCCAATACTTAACCATCCCGAGGAAGACGTAGTCAAATTATGTTTTTACATTATTTCTTTATTCATTGACAAAAAGGCAATAACACAGTAGAATTATAAAAAAGACCAAAAGTCTAAAATGTTGGCGCTGGGATTCTTTTTAGTTTAGTACACATGTATATAGCTATTATATATTCTTCTTCTTAATTGGCGTAAAAACCGCTTACGCGATTATAGCCGAGTTAACAACCGCGCGCCAGTCGTTTCTTCTTTTCGCTACGTGGCGCCAATTGGATATTCCAAGCGAAGCCAGGTCCTTCTCCACTTGGTCCTTCCAACGGAGTGAAGGTCTTCCTCTTCCTCTGCTTCCCCCGGCGGTTACTGCGTCGAATACTTTCAGAGCTGGAGTGTTTTCGTCCATCCGGACAACATGACCTAGCCAGCGTAACCGCTGTCTTTTAGTTCGCTGAACTATGTCGATGTCATCGTATATCTCGTACAGCTCATCGTTCCATCGAATGCGATATTCGCCGTGGCCAATATGCAAAGGACCATAAATCTTTCGCAGAACTTTGCTCTCGAAAACTCGCAACGTCGACTCATCCGTTGTTGACATCGTCCAAGCCTCTACACCATTTAGCAGGACGAGAATTAGCTATTATATACCCATACTTTAATATAAGAATTTCACATCTTACGTGAACCACTCATGGGATTTGCATTTTATTTTTAGTCCTTTTGATCCTTGTGTCACTTTCGGCCGAACCTCGAAAAACGCGACGTGATAGCAATGCTTTCCAGAGTATGCATATAAGAGGTACCTAGGCGGTCCAATAAAGGTTTAAAGCTGTACAAGTACATTGTCTAAAGGTATTATTGCAAAAACTGCTTTCTTCCATTAAAAAATAAATACACGAATAAAAAATGTGTGAGTTTTTTTGCTTATCAACCAGAGTAATATTTGCAAATGTACCCCTTAATATGCATTTTATTGCGACGTTCGTATGAATATTAATTAAAGCTGCTGATGCGTATGACTTACATGCAAATATCCGTCCATCCATACATATGTATGTACTAGATATGTACATATCTGCACAAATATTCGTCCATAAAGTTATTGCACGTGCGCACTTGTCGTGGCAAGGTTCCATTTTTGCTGCACGGTTATTTATGTTGCCGGTTGCGAAAACAGTTTTCATAATAATTGCAAGAAGGATATTCAACATTCGAAAAACAAAAAAATAAAAAAGCCGCCATATCACTTCTGAAGCTTTTTAGCCTACACCGGCGATGCGAAGAAGCCTGTTAGCGATGCTTTTTCATGTCACTCAAAAACACGATGGCCAGTCCCAGACCAAGCGCATGCTCTAGCCGTTGTGGCCGAGCTGTTGTCCTGCCTTGCGTTCCTTTTAAATATTTTTCTTGTTGATTTTTGATTTTGTTACCAGTCCACAATCCATTCCAAGCTTCGCATTGATATGCAAAAAGGGGTGAATAAAGATACGGTAATAACTGTTACAAAAAAGGATGGACGGATTCCTTACACAGACCCTCGCACGCGGCACAGATGAAGGATTTTCTGATATGAATGCAAAAAAAAAGCAAAAAGATAAGTAACGTAATGATTTTCCATAAAAGGCCAAAGTGCGAGGTGAAGTGGTAATTAAGGGTCTCGCATACAAATTATTATATTTATTGCGTGCGAGAGTGTGTGGCAATTGGCTTGTACCATGCAACTATATACTATGTATATACATATATCGATGTGCTTAAATATATATTTACATATAAGTAAGTGTGTAACCGTAAACCGCAAGGAATTCCAACAAGTAAACCCGATCATGCGACGGCAGCAATCAATACTTATATTCATATACGAGAGCATACACATCGCTACATACGGTATTTAATATTACTCCTCACATGCTCCACATGTCCATATGCGTATGTGTGGCTGTATGGTCTTGTTGCTCAGTGTTTGTTGCAAGTGCTCGGCAAACTTAATGCTTGCCTGGCATTCGGACAGGTAGGAAAATAAGCCTTACAACCTTAAGCCACAGATATACATATGTATGTATGTCAGTCTGACTGGGTTGGCCTGCAGGGCTGTCAGGCTATGTTGGCATTGTTTGAAAACTCTTCACAGCCGACCACAATGGCAGACACCCAAAACTCTACTCAGCACACATACTTACACGCATTGTGTCAATGCGAAAAAAAACTTTTAGCAATGAGTACACGGAGAACAATATACATATGCATGTGTGCTGCAAAAAACCAATGTTGCAACATTATCCTTTTATGTTGTCGTCTCTAGCAATCACTTTTGCTTCAACTACTTATTTTCCATTTTTTGTGGTTCCTTGAGTAAAGTTTTAAATTTCACAATTTTGATACTTTAATCCAGGCGATGGCTTCTGGCGGTGTCCAGGTTGAACATACACATAATATACTAATTAAAAACAATGGTATGAAGAAAGGAATTTTCGGTTTTGAAGAATACACACTTAACTCCATAAACTTTAGGCTTGGCGACTAGTCACAAAATTCCTGAAAAACGTCGTAGGAAGAGACTCGAATAATGTCGTGGATGTTTAAGCACTCCAGTCTACAATTTATGCGTTGTCTTGATTGTGAATTCGTTTGGAACCCATTTGGCACAGTGCTTTTGCATTCCCGAAGATTCCTGTTCTTTAGAGTACTACCAGCAACCTCATTCATTCAAAATAACTTTGGATTCACTTTATAAACTCTCGAAAAATGTGACATTGCTTTTATGTTGCTAAGTAAAAATAAAATATCTTGATGAAACATCGTACACGTGTCCTTTAGTACCCAAATAGGGTTGGTATTCCAATGAGCGGACCAGATTAATTGCCGTAAGCAGCCGTAAGTTCCAAGTTAAGATACAAAACTGTTATTTGATATCAGTTTTCATGGTGGAAAGGGTCAAACTTGTACTGAAAATTTACAAAATATTTTAAACAAGCTGAATAAAAAGAAGTCCTTTGAAAAGTTCTATATTTATTGTAAAAATTAGTTAAATCAGATGATAACTAAACCCACCCAAGTGCGATAACTCAATAAGTAAAAGTGTTAGAGACATAAAATTGTTAAAAAGGGCTCCATGAGAGCCGTTGCCACAATTGAGAAATTTGCGTGGAACATCTTTGTGTGAAATTTTTTATCTCAGAGACTACTCAATTTTATTCATTATATATGGTAGAACCCAAAGCCAAGGTTGTTTTCGAGGTTTTGTTTTTAAGGTATGCGATGTTACGTCCAAAATCAGTCGATATCGGACCATAACTTTTCAAGTTCCCAATCGCCTGTTGTCCGGCTGACTATTTACCGAAGATATCAATCAATCTGTGAGGCTTAATAAAAGTAAGAGAACATCGCTTCATACTTCTCTCAGCCACACAAACCTAATAGAAAATTTTCAACTATCCGCTTGACTTTGTAATTTTTATATTAGTGAATACCTGAGCTATCTTAACGAAATTTAGAGATCATCTTTTCCTAGTAATGCTATGTTGTAATGTCAAAATGAATGAAGCCCAGTAAATAATTCTTCTATATCAAATATAGCCGGTATACTGATTTTTGATTTACTAGCTGACTTTAAACCGTTTATATTGGTCAATACTTTTGATATTTCAATGGTTTTTTTATATCGCATACTATATCTCATTTGATTTAACTAAAATTTATAAAATATAATAATGAAGCTAAGTGACTTTACGACTTATAAAATAAGTTAAAAAGATACAAATTCGACGAATAATGTGTCTTGAGTTCTTTCGCATATTTTTACAGACTTGCAACATGTTGCTGCAATGTACTATATATCCGTTTTCTTCACCTATCGGTTGTATGTAACACCTAAAGCTAAGCGAGATAACTATAGGGTTCTTTATACAAGGTGCGTTCCAAAATAAACAGGACTAAAAACAACAGAACAAATGGTTTTTTCAGCAAAATCAATTTATTTTATTCAAAAAAGTCTCCTTCTGCTTCGATACAGCTTTTTGCACGGTCCAAGAACATGTCGAACGAGTGTTTTATCTCGTTGGCCGGTATGGCCGCCAGTATGCCGGTGCAAGCCTTTTCAATGACCTTTACGTCTGCATAACGCTTTCTTTTCATGGGCAAATGCACTTTTCCGAAAAAGAAGAAGTCGCGCGGTGCCATATCAGGTGAATGCGGGGAGTGGTTAATGGTTAAAATGTGATTTTGCTCAAATAATCGGCCACAATCGTCCTTCAAATATTGGATTCTGAGCAATTTTTGGTCGTCAGTCAATTTGTGCGGAATAAATCGTGCACACACCTTTCGTAAGCCCAAATGTTCGGCTAAAATGCGATAAATCGATGTTGTGAGATGTTCAATTCCATTTTCATGAATTTCAATGATGATTTTGGCTGATTTTTGATGAATTTATGCACAATTTCGATGGAGTTCCCACTGATCACGAATTTTGATTGGTCCACATGTTGATCGTCATTTATGTCCTCACGACTACTTTGAAGACGTTGAAACCACTCGTGCACTCTGCTACGTAATAGGCATTCATCGCCATAAACTTGTTTCATCAATTGAAACGTTTCGGTAAAAGTTTTACCAATTTTAAAACAAAATTGAATGTTGTCTCTTTGTTCGAAGCACCGATAACACAAACATACGTAATAACTTCACTTTCAATCTATGAAATGTCATGAAATTCTCACTGGACAATCGATAAGGATAGCAGATTCTTACGCACCAGTCGACATATAGATGGCGCCATCAGGGGACGCTAGATTCAAAAAGTTCTTTTTGCTGTGGAACGCTTCTTGTACATATACATATAAATGATCAGGACAGCGAGACGAGTTTAAATTCGGGTGACTGTCTGTCTGTTCGTCCGGGCGTCCGTTCGTGCAAGCTGTAACTTAAGTTAAAATTAATATATATTGGTGAAACTTGGTACACATATAGCCGGGTAAAAGAGAGTAAGATGGAGTTCGTGGATATGCGTAATAGCACGGAATTAAGATATCGGACTGTAATTTGGCACAGGGGCACCTGTCGGCAAACAATTTACAAAAACAGTTGCATTTAGTTTTTCCCGCAAGATGGTATGAAAGGAATTTGATGGACGATTCCATATACTACATATGTATGTATGTATGTATAATGATTTTTGTTTTCACAAAAAACCGATTAGCGTATGAGCGACCAATCCTCTGATTAACGTTTTGCAACTTAAGGTATTTCACTGGCTTTGATTCTTACAAGTTGGAAGAGTATAAAATGTTTGTTTGCAAACGGTCTTAGCTCTCCCTTACTTCTTTTATTATAACCTTTAACAAAATTTTTGGAATCAAAGTGATAACCCAGCGGAAAATTCAAGTTTCTGAATTTCAAACAAATTGTTTTAAAATTATCCAAACTGAGATTGGAACGAATATTTATGAAAAATTTTCCGCAACACCAAGCTTTATTGATATCAATTTGACTGAAGCTTAAATTTGCCATTTTTCATAATGAAAGCTTCATAACAGTTCCTTCTAAATAAAAAGGTTTGTAATACGTTGTTTAAAAACATTTACCGTCAGATTGTTGAACTGATTGCAATTATGATTCTAAATCCAGGATTTCGCGGAAAGATATCAGCAGATTTCAAAATCGTCACATTCCACTATATATCGAGTTATGATGCAAAAATAATTTTGAATCGGAGTTTTGTGGTCGATTCTCTAGTTAAGAATCTGTCACATGCAGCGCAGTTATTTGATAATCTATTTCTTGAATGCGTTTGATGAATATCAGTCTTGAAAAGATCCCACCCTAGAATATCTTAGTTTTATAGGCTTCTTATGTTAATTTTACTCCTTAAAAGCACAAGTCTTAAATAACAAAATTTCATCACAAAATTTTAAAGAATGTGTTGTAATTGAGTCAACTTATGTACATATTTGAACTTAATTTAGTCATATCAGTTCGGTGTGCTCAGCAAGTTAGAAGAGAAGCTCTGGCAGTTACATACAATTTTCCAGAAATAGCAAATTTAATTCCGCTATTTTTCGCTTCACTTAACCTGCAGTGATAATATGTCAATTAAATGACAACATTATTTATATATTATATATGCATTCGATACCAGCTTGTGGCATTTGAGCAGAAATATTTAATGAACTAATGAATTCCACAAACTAAACGCGCATTCATTCATTCTAACCCATATTTAGATACATACATATGTATGTACAGATACGAGTACATAAAAATGTAGTTCGTTCTACTACTAATTTGTAGTTAAGCTCCAGCTAATTGGTTATCTGTAATTGATATTTGCAAATTGTTATACATAAGTACCAAATGATTTCAATTGCGAAATTTTTCAATAGATTTAATATCGTACTTATTTGCTTTTTACTACTAATTTTCAAGCGGATTATTGTGTTATTAATCTGCGGCATGAAGCCATAAAAGCAGCTTTAAATAAAATTTTGAATATAACTGTAATTAATACTCGCTACTACATTGTGCGCTTTTATTTGTTATTCATAATGGTATTTATTTCTTTTTTATTGCTCATAATGACTAAATGAAATTGTCTATTTATAGTTTCTAAAGCTTATCTGCATTACATTCAATTGCTCACTTTTTTTTTAACTAATTATTATAATTAATTAAGCGCGAAATTTAATGCAGTAAACAAAGCGGCTGAATAAATTGAAAATATATTTTATATACCCTGAAAAGGGTATATTAAGTTTGCGAAGAGTTTTGTAACTACTGGAAAGAAACATTAGAGTTCTTTAAATATACATATGTATATTGAATATAATTATCAGCGTGATGAGCTAATTTGATTTAGCCATTTTCGTCTGTACGTCCCATTAAAGACGTTTAAAATATCTGTCAGCAATTTTGCACTCGTACTTTTCACACTACGAAGATACTTTAGTAGCATAAATATGTGGAAAAATAAGTAGCATCCACTGTGCCCAAAAAATAAGGTGGCATTGTATTTATTTTGAAAATTCTTTATTTATTCTTCCAAATCAATTTCATCCCCTTCAAAGTAATCCCCTCCCGATGCAGTGCACTTAAGTCAACGGATTTTCTAATCTTCGAAACACTGGTTGTAGTCACTTTCCGCGATGGCCTTCAGATCCGTCTTCGCTGCGGCTTGAATCTCCTCTATCGTATAAAAACGGTGTCCCCGGAGCGGTCTTTTGAGCTTGGTGAACAACCAGAAGTCGCACGACGCCAGATCAGGTGAATACTTTGGTTGCGGAACGATATGGGTTGAGTTTTTGGCGAAATGATCACGAATTACGAGGGCAGTATGGGATGGTGCATTATCGTGGTGTAAAAACCAAGATTGTCTTTCCACAATGCCGGCCTTTTTAGGCGGGTAGCGTTACGCAAACGACGCATAACGTTCAAATAATATTCCTTGTTGACGTTTTGACCGGTTGGAAGGAATTCATAATGCACAACACCACGATAATCGAAGAAAACAGTCAACATGACCTTGATTTTTGAGCGACTTTGGCGCAATTTTTTTGGTCTCGGCTCTCTATTGGCACGATGTTCGCTCGATTGATCGGTTGTTTCGGGGTCGTAAGCATAGATCCAAGTCTCATCGCCAGTTGTAATGCGTTTCATGACACCCTGGTAGTCGGAAAGCATCGTTTCACACACTTCAACGCGACGCCTTTTTTCGGTACCAGTCGAGATTTGACCCGCTTGAGGCCCAAACCATCCTTCAAAATGGTATTGGCTGAGCCTTTCGATATGCCAACTTCATCAGCAAGGTCTCAAATTGTTAATCGACGGTTTTTCAACACCAAATATTTGATTTGTTGAACGTCTCTTCGTCTTCGACACGTTCACGGCCGGCTTGGAACTCACTATACCACTTGCACACATTTTTTTTAGACATAGCCTCATTACCAAAGGCTTTCTGCACCATCCTCAACGTTCTTCCATGGACATTTCAGACATCAAATAGTCGGTTATCATGGCGCGATAACGGTCCTCATTTTCGGCTACATTCTCACCGGTATCATTTTTAAAGAGATATGGACCAATGATCCTACGGCCCACTAACCACACCTAACCGTTGTTTCTTCTGAATGAAATGGCAGCTATTAAGTCTCTTCAGGTTGATCTTCGTCCAAAATCGAACGGCTTCAGTTCTTACACAAGCTGTATTTTTTCGTTTTCAATTTAAGATCTCAATGTAAAATGCGCCAAGATGCTGCGAACGGCGCCGAATAGACTCTCCACGGTCTTCGTATATACTCGACGGCTGTTATATTTTCTTCACTACGTGCTGGACGTGGTGTATTCGGACAAATATTATCCAATAATGAGTGATGGGTCTCAAGATGGTTGATGGTGTTGCGAAAAAAGTACCTCTACTTGGATCACCAACCAAATTTTGAAGAATGAAAATTCAATCTGCATAAAGAATACAGGCTAATCATATTTACGTAGCAACTAGCGCCACAGTATTTCAAATGCTTTCCCGAATATAATCGCGTTCTTTTATAAGTGGAATTGTAATCAATTTTATAATCTCTTCTCAGCTTACGTAATCACAATCGCAAGTGTCGACAGTTAAGCGAGTCTCCGTGATTGTTTGCTCAACACCGTGTGGACTTTTAACTCATTTTGCAAATTTTCGTTATGAATATCGCAAACAGCGATCGCCTGTTTGTTTGGACAAATGCTATCAACGTCTAGTCGCCAACATCTATGTACGTAAGTAATTGCGTCATTTTCATTATGTCGTCGCCGTCGCCGTCGCGCCAAATTGTCGTTGGCATATTGTTGTTGCATACACATACACGCACACTGCATTGTTGGCGCGACACAATAGCGAACAATGTATTGTTGCTTTGGCAGCTGGCTATTGGCGACTTCGCTATCAATTGTTGTTGTTGTTGTTATTGTTGTTGTCAATGTTGCGCCAAAACGACATATTGTTCACCTTTTGTTCGCAAATCAACAACATGAATGTTTTTGTTGCTTTTGTAATTATGATGTGGACCATTGTTTAAGTTCGCTTATTCGTTGTTGTTTTTGTTTTGTTCGGCTGTCATTTGTCTGATTGCAGTAATTGACGCAATGTTGCCAATGACGTCCTTCAAATTTATTTTGGAATTTGTCGGGTAGGCCGCCACAACCTGCCACAATAACTCGGATATACTACACCCATTCACACGCCGTTTTCTATATGTTGTGTTGTACGTACGTATGTATGTATATGTGCTGGTATTTTCATATCTTTATTCATTATGATTTTATTTCAGGTGGTCTTGCTGTCAACTGTCAGTTCTTTACTGATTGTTGACTGATGTTGTTGCGCCTGTCAGCTTTTATTTAATATTATAATTTGTTGTTGTGCTTGTTGCAATTCAAGCCATGTCCTATTTTTGTACATTACTTTATTGTCCTGTTGTTTTATTATATTATTTCCACCCTAATTTTGACAGTCTCATTAAAACAATATTATATAGTAAAAAGTTACCATTCAGAAATAATTTGTTTTTCCACTTTTTACTGAAATTCGTTGTAAAACGTTTACATACTTTACCAACTACTTATTTCCGCGCCCTGTATTCACTCCGATTGTCGAGCGGCTATATTTGTTTTGAGCTCACTGTGAGCGCACAGTCAGCACCTCATTAGCAATAGCTTTAAGTTTCTTATTGGGTGACTGGTCCCAGCAGAAACTGCTAAGTCGATTTGTTTCATAGGAAGGGCACCCTTTCACCAATTACATGCGATTAAAAGCGAATCGGGTATTCTTTTGAAATCTGGAAACAGGAAATAGGCACAGGAGGCCAGATCTGGAGAATACGGTGCATGCCGCAGAAATATAAAGCCCATTTCATGGATTTAACCCATCGCTTTTTCTAACTTGGTGAATATGCACTTTCTTTTTCTTCAAATCCGGCCGTTTTTGGTCGATTTCCTCTTTCAAACGTTCCAAATAGGCTATGTAATAGTCGCTGTTGATGTTCCTTTCTTTTACAAGGCATTCTTGAAAATTCATGCGCATGCTAAAATACAGGCGCTATAATTTTGCCAGCCGGGTGTTGCGTTTTTCCACGCTTTGGAACAGATTCATGGTATACAGTCCACTCTGATGACTGGTGATTAGACTTCGGAATGAAATGATGGAGCCATGTTTCATCCGTTAGCATACATACATCGGCACAAAACCTCGGACATATTCTGCTTGAACATCTCCAAACACTGCTCTGAATCATCGACCCGTCCTTAGTTTTAGTCAAAAAGTTAAAGAGCTCGCATGGCACCCAGCTTTCTCATACCCAAATATTCGTGAATGATATGATGGGCGTTCAGTTGATATCTTCAGGGTACCTGCTATCTCGAACAACTTGACTTTACGGTCATTCATAATTATTTTGTAGAATTTTTTTTTTGATGCTTTCGTTGGTGAAAACGTTTTTTTCAAAAAGAAATATTTTATCAACCACGAAATTCCTTTTTATCTTTTTTTCAGAATGACAAAAGTTGCTTTACACAAAATGATGTAATTCACAAACTGATGATCCGATAGCTGTCAAGTTTATACATGCGCTATTTGAAGGTTTAGGGTAATTAAAAATCATACGTATTTAATTTTAGTAGTGTCACTATGTGTCAGGCCGGGAACTTCAAATGGCCTGTTATATATTGTAATACAATATACAAACTGATTATTCAAAAGCAAGCCTTTTTTATTAATCTGTTCACAAAATTTGCCCTACTAGCGGATTTTGTTCGATAATGTTCGTCGACTTCTTAACCGATTATTCCCAGTGGCAGTTTTAATCTCACTATGCAAGAGCATCAACCTCGTCATCGCAATCCGTTTATTGAACTAATTGAGTTTCAATAGACTTGCATTACTGGCATTTAGCCTCTCCTGGTCGCATTTATCAGGGAAACTATGAGTTGACATTGTAAATTAATACATTTATTGTCTTTTGTCTTTTCTAAATCACCAAAATCCCCGCGAATTACTTGCAATATCCTTTAATTCATTCATATATATATAAGATATGGATTCTTTAGTTCCAGAATGAATTAACCATACACCACGTTGAAATTTGACGTCTTCAAGGTACATTCACATAAACTTTTAGAGTAAGGCCTCGTTTTATCTTGGAATCCCTTACTTTGTAAGTGTTACATTGTAAAATATCAGCTGTTAAATGTATTTCTCCGGCATCTTCTGATGAAGAGAAATCTGACGGCCTTTAGTTCAATCTATAAAAGAGTACTTGATTGTTCTTTTTCGGTATCTTGTGCTAAGGAATTGTCCAATTTCGGCTAGGAAAAAAATATTTTATTAAATTTCAATAATTCATTATTTATTAAACTTTGAACATTATGTCCAAAGAAAAAAATTATTAACAATTGCCTTATAATGCTTAAATAGGTTACATGGGTTTACGAGCTTCAAAAAATCGATTTTTTTATTGCCTTATTAAATTCCACAACACCTCTAGAATATTGTTGATCCGAGTAATAGTTTCGTAGGTACAGCCTTGCGAACTTATGCGCTCGATGTCAGCTAATCTAAGTGCGCCGTCTTTAAACGCGTTTTTCTCGAAACTGTGTTTTTGAAATCGGTTGGCAAGATTTCCTGAGAACTACTAAACCGATCTTCATGAAATTTTACACAGGTATTTGAGATCCAATTCTTAAAGGCTTGAGCGAAAGATTGACAAAATATTGAAAAAAATGTCTGATTCAAAATAATAATTAACTTCTTCATTACATTTTTTATAATAAAAGTTTGGTGTATTCCTTTGGCTCCCAAATTGTAACATTCTGAAAAAATTTAATTGAATGTAATATTATATTTTGAGTATTTAGTGAAGTAAGTCAATTGATAGTGAAAACCATGGTTTTGACTGCGAAGTAGAAAATAGATATTATTGTTGCGATTTCTCTAAAAGTTAGTTGTAACGAATCATCAATGAGAAGGTTTTGCGAAAAACATTTGAAAACTGATAGTGTCCTCCGCTTGGCTGGAAACGGACGTCGAAGGCAGGCGATTCAATGGGAGGACAGGGTTTCGTGCGAATATCTTTGAGGAACCGTTTTAAAAATGCCTCAGAAATTGCTGCGGAGCTTAAAGGTGTTCATCGAATTGCTGAAGAGCTGCAAAAATCCCCGCTTCTTAAAGCAAAAATGCGTTCTTCCCGTCTAAATTGGCGCAAGGAGAGAGCAAATTGGTCCGGAAATGAATGGAATCGTATTGAAAGCAAAATAAACCTAATTGATCCAGTTCAGGAGTAATGGTACGTCGCCGAGTCAATGAACGATACAGTGATGAATGTGTTCAGAGTACTCTAAAGCATTCGCCACGCATTATGGTTTTGGGAGCAATCACAAGTTAGGTGTTGGCGATATAATAATATTAGATTGTACTGTCAACTCAGCAGAAATAATAAGAAAAGGTGTTTTACCTACCATCGAGACTTTAACTGAGAACGTAGGAAAAGTAATTTTTCAAGATGCTGCAGAATCAGAATCGTGTCATCGGTCAAAGTCGGTTAGGAGAACATTGACAGTTTTGTTCACGAATAGTTTTTTGAGTTCCATACACACTAATTATTACAAATAAACTTTTTACTTTGCATAGGTTAACGAATATAAAGATATTTTGAGGACTGAGTCCCTTTCATGGCCTGGAAATAGTCCTGATCTAAACCCTATTGAGAACTTGTGTGCAATTATGAAGCACAAAATTCGTCGCCATGAACCAAATAGCATTCAGACAAGGAAGGACATTGTGGAATTTATATGGTGTAATGAAATTTCTTCAGATTTAATTAAAAAATTATACGAAAGCATGCCCAACCGGCTACAAAGTATTATAAAGAGAAAGAAATGTTTCCTTACACCTTATAATTACACTAATGTCATTAGAATATAGTATAACCTTCGGCAGCTTAATATAATTTAAAACATTTAACTTTTTTCAAATATCGTGCCCAAATGCTCGTACCGGTAAAATCCTATAACTTTTTTTGTTGACGTAAGAATTTAAGCCGAACGTAACCCAAATTAAGGTGGTTTTTTCGAAGTCGGTTCCGCTGATTTATTTTCTGACGGCAGCTAAATGCTTTTACGCAGCGGCTTGTGGTGCCCAACATGCTCCACTGATTCGCAAATATTTTTGGACACGGTTTTAGTGGTTCGGCCTGTTGGAATTTTCACATTTTTGCCTTTTCACCTGCGCAGCAAGTGCGGTGAGCTACTGAAAAGTGGAAAATATAATGAAAATAAGTGCAAACTTCTAAAAAAAAAGAAGCACACACACACACATATTCAAGCTATTTTGGACGTTGTTGTCACTGCCTGCGGTGCATTGCCGTTTGCCAATTTCACGCTCTATTTGGTTTGTTTGCAATAACTTTGTTATTGTTGTTTGCTCTTTGGCATCAGCCAAAGGCCATTGGTAGATTGGTTCATACTCCTCCGCAGTGCTATTGTTATTCCTGTATACATACATACATATACGTATAATATTTGGTTTTAAGCACTGGCATTCGCATGCATACATATATACACCTGTATGTGTGTGTTTGTCATTTTGTGCGCATGTGTTATATAAAATTCTCTTTACGCAAGTTGATTTTGTGACCAAATTTGTTTTGTTTTTCCAATTTTATCCACCTGAATGTGGTTACTTCCATCGCTTCCTTTTCTATCGCCAAATAAAAGTAATGAAACCTGATGAACTATAAAAAAAATATGGCGAAACTTTCTTGGGTAAAATACCTGACAATTATTTCATGTTTGCGAAGCCACAATGATTGACAGCCACGAATATGCAGCTAATTGAGTTTTTAATTGTTTGCAAAACTAAGAAAAACTTAATAAACCGATAAATAAAAAATTGGCAAAGTAATAGTTTTTGACTTTGTATACATACTACATATTTATATTATATTCACAAACTTTAATAAAAACAGGGTTTTTCAATAACATTTATATGCAAAACCGACTAATCCTTAAGGAAATTCTAACGTTTTTTATTTAAGGTGAAGTACAAGCCATACAATTAAGCTCTGAATAATATCATTCAAATGGCTTCCACGACTTCTTCTGCATGACCAAATTTCGCAGGAACCCAATTTTTGAGTAGTTTTCCACGAAATCAAGGTATGCCATCAATATCACGTTGAGAATTGACTTCTAAAGTTTGAAGAGAGTCTGGTTCATTTCCAAAGACCAATAACTTCAAATAACCCCACAAGAAGTAGTCTAATGCTGTTAAATCACAACTTCTTCGAGGCCATCCTCTGTCAAAATTTCTTGAAATAATCGAATTTCCAAACTTTTCTTGCAATATTTCGTTTGTTGCACATCCCGTGTGGCATGTAGACCTTGCTGGAACTAGATGTTGTCAATACCAACTTCTAAAAATGGCGGCCATAAAAATTTGGCTATCATTGATCTATACCACTCTTTATTGACAGTAAGGATGCCACCAGCTTAATTTTGAAAGAAGTATGCACCGATGATTCCACCAGACCAAAAACTGCACCAAACTGTCAATTAGGTGAATGTAATGGTTGTTCATGAAAAATTTGTCGAAATATTGAGTTAATCGACGCTAGTGAAACATTTTGAGATATTTCAAATGTCCCACCTTGAGAACACTGGATATGGAGTTTTTAAACACCATATATTTGTAAAGAACTATATATGGCAAAACTGTTAGACAGATATTGATTAAAGAACGCGTTAAAGTCTCGACTCGAATTTTCGTCTAAAAAGGAGAATTTAACCCTAATGAGTGAATACCTATTTGTATGTACATTAGGCGGAGTAGTTTTCTTTGTCCAAACGATTTATAGATATTTTTTTATTTATAAATCTTTATATATAGAAAGTACGTGTCACTTTGTCCGCGATGAACTCTTAAACTACTTAACCGATTTTAGTAAAATTTAGCACACTGTGTCCAGTTCGAACCAACTTAGAAGATAGGATAGTTAAGACAAATTAATAACTAAAGAATACAATTAAAGCTCTCTTAAATGGACGCCCTATTAAGCGGACATCTTCATTAACCATGCACATTTTTTATGTTTATTAAGTAAAATCTATTAAGCGGACAACTCTATTAACTGGTCAGAAACGCTGGTAACCAGACAAGTAAAATCCATTGAATTCGTATACCGACTAGAACATTTCGCCTTTATTCGTAAATACAATTTTCACTGTATTGAATAGTTTATTATATGAATAATAGTATAAAATATACATATATCCCAGCAACGCGTGGCCGGATGCCCTAGTATTAAAATAAATTTTCATACACCGGAAAAATATTCCATCAAAGCAGAATTTGTTATTTTAACTTCATTTTAAAAAGTGGGGCTTTCAAAGCTCTCTATTTAAAGAACAATAAAAAACTATTTTTTCTAATAAAAATTTCATGATTTAAAGAATAGTATAAATATTAAGTAGCCTACTAATGTTGTAATTATTACTAAAATTATTAAAGCGTGATCATGAAAGAAGGTAAGTTGTTCTATAAGAGGAGAGGCTCTATCTTGAAGGCCAAGGGCAGTCGTGAAGAAGATTTAGGGTCAAACCCGCATTCAAAGGGAGAGCATAGTATACAATTTTCTATATCACGGATTCTTGCAGATCATAACATTTTTAAAAAATTTTATTTAAGATTTTTTTCAATCCACAAATTCTCCCTAATGTATAAGTATAAACGAACTATGTGTAATTCATGTATTTAAATCTTAGACGGCGCCTTAACGGTTGATAACTTCCTGAGTAGCGAGGCGCAGTGAACGTGCGTCTATGTGAACTGCTATTGTATCTATCACCGCATAGGTTCGCTCATACCACATGCGCACCTTTATGTCTAGGCAAATATTTGCATGACGAAGGGACACTCCACCACTTCCCTTCTATAACTTTTCTAGCGCTTTGAAAACAAGACAGTTTTTTCCTGTCATAGCGCTATTTACTGTTGCCATTGCTTTGACTAAATTTCTTCTTTTTTTGGTCGCTTGCTGTCAGTAGCAAAAACTGTATTGCCAACTTCCCTTTGTGCATGCCAGGTTGACACAGCAGGTCATTCATATAGGCACGCACGCTCATATACAGTGGAACTTCTTTATAGTGAACTTCCCTTCAATGAAGCTCTCCCTATAATGAAGTCATTTTGGAGACGCAGCTTTTTGGTTCTACTTTCGGTGCATTTTTGTCTCCATATAATGAATTTCTATATAGTGAAGTTTTCTATATTATGAACAAATTTTACTGCTTGAAAATCAAGCTTCATACGTTTTCGTCTCCGTATAGTGAATTTTTTCAAATACGGATATGTTTTCGGTTACACTCAATTATTTGTAACTGCGTATTCTCAGAAATAAACGAAATGTAGAAATGTAATACGGGGAATCCCAAAATGAAAATACATACATACATATGTACATTGTAGTTGGAGTTCAGTTGTGTTAAGAAATTAAAGTAAAAATGACGCACCGAAGCAGCATTTCACTTGAAAAAAAGTTATTAATTATTAACAAAGTTAAAGAAGGGAAGGTACGAAAAAAAGATATTGCTAATCAGTTTGAAATACTTCCCAGCACTTTATCAAATATTCTAAAAAATATGGAAATGATTTTGAAAATGTAGAAGATGCGGCAATTAGCGTAAAACGCAAAAGGCTTCCAACTTGCCAGTTTGAGGATATTGATGAAGCAGTGCTGAAATGGATAGTCGTTACACGTGGTAAGAATCTTCCTTTATCTGGAGCAATATTGAAGCAAAAGGCCAAAGATTTTGCTGAAGCACTAGGATACCACGAATTTGAGGCAAGTACAGGTTGGTTAGATAAGTTCAAAAGACGCCATGGTATTGTTCAAAAAACGTTATGTGGAGAAAGTGCTGACGCCAACCTACAAAAACGCGAAGAATGGGTAATGAACGTTTTACCAAGATTGATTGAAAATTACAACGCAAACGACATCTTTAATGCCGATGAGACTGGATTGTTTTTCAAATGCCTGCCAAATAAAACACTGACATTCAAAAATGAGCAATGCTTTGGGGGAAAACAAAGCAAGGAGAGAATAACTGTCATGGTGGGAAGCAATATGACTGGATCGGAAAAACTTAAATTGCTTGTAATCGGAAAGACGAAGAATCCGAGGTGCTTTAAGGGAGTAAAATCGTTAGATGTCGATTATGAGTTTAACAAAAAGGCATGGATGACCAGTGAGATTTTTACCAAATGGATTCTAAAGCTGGACAAAAGATTTGGTAAACAAGACAGGAAGGTCTTACTTTTTGTTGATAACTGCACTGCGCACCCTAGAGATGTAAAAGACAAGCTAAAAAACATTCAGCTTGCTTATTTTCCTCCCAACATGACTTCGTTACTGCAACTAATGGACCAAGGCATTATCTACAACATGAAACAACATTACAGGAAACGTATTTTAACGAATATATTGGCTCAGCTGGATGGGGGAACTTCTGTTTTTACCATAGACTTACTCCACGCTATTTGAAATTTAAGCACTGTATGGGATGTCTATGTTAAACCAGAAACAATTGCCAACTGTTTTAGAAAGGCAAGATTTTCAAAAGATGCCATGCAGAATCCATCTGAGCAGTGGGATGAAGAAGACCTTTAAATAGCGGGTTTGGCTGCTTTGCAATCTTCATTTAAAAAAGTGACAAATGTCGAGGCATCATTTGAGGACTATGTCAATGTTGATATTGATGTGCCGACCTCGGAAAACCCGTCCGAGGAAGATATTCTCAGCAGCGTTCTAGAAAGTCGCGGAGTTCCAGCTGTACCTGGTGAATATTTATTTTTGTTGTAACCAAACAAATATTTATGTAATAAACATAATTTCTTTTTTTTCCTTTTTAGATATCGATGAAGTCGATTTGGACATTGAAGAAGAAATCGCAGATACTGATGAGGCATTACCTACATTAGGAAAAGTTTCTTCTTCCATTAATTGTATTAGAACCTTTGTGGAGATGAAAAGTGACGTACCGATTAATGTTTTTAACTGTCTAAATGATTTGGAAGCTTTTGTTGAAAATGAAAAATGGAAGAATGTAATCCAAACCAAACTTACTGATTATTTTAAATAAAATTACAAAAGAAAAAAATGAATTTCTATATAATGAAGACTCCATATAGTGAAGCGATTTTCAGGTCCCCTGCGAATTCACTATAAGGAAGTTCCACTGTACATACATATGTACATATAAACTCATAAGCACCCTTCTTCGCGTATTCAAAGTGTAGTTCATTCAGCGATATTAGTTTCTAACAATTTGTTGTTGCTGCTTGCATGGTATATGTATGAGTATGCAACTAGTTGCAATAGATTGCCGTCTGGCTGCGTCATAAAGGCAAAGCTCCAAGAAAAACGCCAAAGGTTGACTGTCATTGTGGCAACTCTTGGTATTGCTTCAACAAAACAGTTAAGTTGCGCGGAAAAACATAAAAAAAAATCACGAGTGAATATTCTAAGCCAAGCCCCTGCTGCTGGTGCAAGCATTTTTCTTGCCATGTGGCACAAAAAGCAAATAATTAGGCGGATACGGAAATGATGTGCCGTTGCAGGTAGCAAACTGCAAGTTGTAAAAGTTCATGGGGAAAATAATTTTTAAGTAGCAAATTCATTGATATCATCCGGTTATGATGTTAGCAACACAACACATGCATGGTTGCCATCTATAGAGCAGAAGGAATGTGGTGAGTGGAGAAGTAACATTTGGGGAGCTGATATAATTCCATACATTAGGGTAACATTTCTTCAATGGGGTATTACATGACTCAGAACTCTATTATATGAGGCCACAAGTACATATATAGCCGTGTAGAATATACCAGGCTACTTAGTTGACTACGATCGGTAATGATATATTGTAGAATATCTCAGTAGCTGATTGTATTTAAGATATATGTTACTTGGGATATCTGGAACGCATTGCTTCACTCAGATTAGTAGAAATTAACTTTTAAATTGGATAATTAAAAATCCATGCAGCCATATCATTCCATAATGACTCCGTACGACCATACTATTCCATAAAAGTCAAAGGGCTTGTTGTTGCTAAGCTTTCATGCTTATTTGAAACTGTATCCTAAGCAAATTTACGTACATATATACGTAGACTGCGTTTAATATTTCGGGATTTGGCATTGCAATCTGGCAACTCTCAACTTTGTCGTAAAACATGAAATTATTGATGGTACACATATTCTTTAAATATTCATTTCCGCTCAAAAAATTAAATTAAATCGCGAATATTTTTCGGGTGACTGTTTTCGATATAGATTAATTCAGCAACAATAAATCGATGAACTTAAGCTAATCTTTGACGATGAAGTTTCATCAAGGACCAGTGTTTATCGATGGTATGGTGAATTCAATCAAGGTCATAGATCGCCCCAAGAAAAATTTCGTAAGGGTCCTCCAAAATCAGTTGTTTTTTCGGAATCTATTAATGCTGTGCGTAAACTAATATTGCAACGAAATAATGTAAACTATCGTGAGATTGAGACGACTACTTACATATATAGACATTAATGAGACCAGAATACATTTAATATTGTACGAACATCTCACTTGAAAAAAAATTGTTCACGTTGGACGCTACACAATTTTTCAATCGAGAGAAATGTTAAAAAAAAATCGAAAACGATGCCTCCAAACACAACTGTGACTACGTGAAAGATGATGAATCATGAATTTATATGTAAGAAACCGAAATTTAAAAACAAATTCAACCAAGTAAATAGTGGCCTCTTTTTTGGAAAAACTGGACATGTCGCAACCATACCATTAGAACAACACCGTATATTAAATTCTGAATGGTATGCAGTAATTTGTTTGCCAGTTGTATTTCAAGAAATAAGGAAACCCAGTCGCCGAAGACGAATCTCTCTTCACCACGACAATGTGAGCTCTCATACATCATCTGAAACAACTGCATTTGCACTCAAACCATCGATTTGATGTGGAATCCTCTGTATAGTCCTGACTTGGCATAGAATAACTTCTTTCGTGTCCTGCACATAAAAAATAAGCTAAGAGGTTAACGTTTTTAAACCCCTAAAGAGATGGTTGATGCGTTCAGAACACACATTTTGGCGGCAAAAGTGCTCCGACAATTGGTTCAAACGCATTCAAAAGTATATAGATCTTAATGGAGTATATTTTAGAAAACCAATATAGCGATTTTCGACTATTAAAATATTTTTCGTATCACGAAATACAAAACGTAACCGTCGTGTTTACATACTATATGCTAAACAGTGTATATTTCGTTAGATGTGAAGTTTGTAATACCTAGAAAGAATAGTCAAAGACCTTATAAGGTAGTCATGTCCATGACCGTCTGTCTATTTTTATGTCTGCCTGTCTGTATATACTCGAACTAGTCTCAGAATTTTTAACATATTTTTTGCACACCGCCTTTCTACCCAGGAAGCTGTTTTTTTGTTGGCATCGCCAATATCGGACCATTCTGAAATAAAACTGCCATACAAACTGATCATTATATAGAAAACTTTTTATTTCTCAAGACATCTTCTTAAGATTTGACATGAAATATTTTCTACGCTCTAATCTCCGAACATATTGTTCAGATCGGACAAATATAGTATATTTGCAACTGCCATTGAAACACACCGTTCAAAATCAACACAAAAATCTTCAAAAGAGATCTGTTTACCCAACTTAGCAAACTTAATTCAACCGAAAAGTATTTACATCAAACAATGTGGCTATAAAGAACTTGGAAACGATTTTCCGTTGGATGCAAAGGTTGGCCGGGTTTGTTTTCACATAATAGTTACATATACATATCTATAATTATTATAAGAAATGCAGCTGTGAAGGAGGAGTATCGGGTTTTTCTTATTTTAATTATTTTCTTTTAAGCATAAATGCAAAAACGAATTTAAAAACAATATAATCTACTGCAGTACATTCCTATTACATTTAACTACAATAACTTTAATAAATGTAACTGAATTCATTATCATACAATAAATTGCATTATCAATAAAATACATCATAAGCAGTTGCGAGTAACTAAAATGTCAGCTCTCATAGAATAATGTAATATAATCAACTGTAAATGGCATGCGATTGCCCTTCAATGGAGCACCGTTGTATTCCCATTTAAATGCGACTCTTCTGCTTCACCGTTATATGTATAATGTCGCACAACACTATTAACTGTAATATTATTGTGTTTATTCTCATTTACTTTCGCTGACGGAAGAAATGTCTTCCGATACGCTGCTGTAACTGTTGTTATTTGCCGTTGACTTCTATTCCTGTCACAACAATAGCAGTGACACACGGAAAAGGTAACAACAATTCAAGTGACATCGACAACAAAATAAGTACATTCATATGTAGTGTAGATATCTCGGTATGCAAGATAAATAAATGAATTGAAATAAAACAGTTAGCGATGAGAACGTCATTTATTGATTTCTTCGCAAATAATTTATGCTGTCAAGTAGGAGACCTAACACGGTAACTGTTGATACTGAATGAGAGGAATTTTCTTTAACATACATTGGGTTACTTCCCTTAGCCCGCATATACTTAATATAAAAGTTTTCGAATTTCCAAGTGACTTTATGCTGCATACATCCCGATAAAATTAAGGTAGCGTGTTTTTCTTATACGCATCTTGGTGTTTATAATGATTAAAATTGGGTGAAAAATCGCCACAGACCCCATATATGTAAATAACAAGCGTTATGTACCTGAAGGTATTTCCGTGGATTTAATCGCTGCAAGTTGCAATAGTATGATATGTTCGAACTTAGTTTTGCTGCTATTACACTCATCATAATATTACAACAATACAAACATCTCTATTTGCTCTGAGAGCATTGATAATCGTAAACATTTGTTTCGAATTAGAAGCTAGAGAAAACTTATGGAGTTGCAGCAACACAGGTATTTTTTTTACATATACATACATAAGTAATATATATAACGCAAATATACATATGTATATTGCTTTATCGATTCCCTCTATATATCTGAATTTCTTTATGCTTTAACAACTGTTGAGTTAAAGTTTTTGCGACATTCCCACGAAGAATTTATACCTACCCCTCTCGCAATTTCACTTTCTACCAAAAGATATCTACATACAAATAAAAATGTACGCCCACAAAACTCTGTTCACTTATAAATAAATATAAGCACTGCCTACACAGTAACGTCTTTTCTAGGTGCAGACAGGTATTTGATGAGAGTTAATTGTGCGAAAATATTACGGCATGTGAAGAGAATCACTTATGAACCTTTGAATTTTCCGGAATGTGGGACTTTCTTTGAATAGCCTGCAAGTGTTCCAGTTATTTTTATAACTCGCTATTCACTTTGTTAGTGTGACACCTAGCGGTTGACAGGTTGTTGACATTCAATGTCAATAATGTTTCCAAGTTTGTATAATAAAGAGAAGTCAATAAGCAAATAAGGTATAACAGTAAATAACAGCGGGAAGTGGGAGCAGGAAGGATGTTGGTCTTCAGTAGAAAACATAAAAATATTATTTGAATTAATCAAAGGATATTTAAAAATGAATTTTCAAATAAAAAAGAAGGTCAATAAAGTCAGTGGCGGTTTCAGAGGGGAAAAATGGAGGAAATTTATAACCCCCCAAGGGCTAAATGGCTTATTAGTAATTTTACTGCTCTGAAAAAGTATACAACAACAGAAATTTAATCCAAAAGTTTGCCATTTCTTTAAGAATAAAATAAATTTTTTGAATATAATAAATAGTGCTAAGATATTACTGAAGTTACAAGGTGTAGCAACATATGCGGATTAAATTGTTAAAAAATTCAATCAGATTCATAACTGAAAGTGCTAAATTTGAAGCGACGCGGCTTGATAGAGTACTTGAAACATATTCCGCTACATCTGTGATATGTTTGATTGATACATTCTTAGCGGTTTATGCTCTAAGTTTTCCAATATAGAAAATTAGTAACTGGAAAAATAAAGAAACAGCGGGAAAATCAACAATGCTAATAGCAGCCCTGCGCAAATTTCAATTTATAATTGGGATTTTTTGCTTATATGATATTCTATCTGTAACTCATTCACTCAGTGTGATTCTTCAGAAAGAATCGATCGATCTGACGTAAGGCATCAAATATGATAGATGCGCTGCTTGTAACGTTTCAAAATCAAAGACAAAAAGCAGAGAAACATTTTCGATCCAATTATTTAGACACGAAAAAAATGACGGCAGAACTGAAAGTTGACGATGAAAAACCTAAAATCTGCGGCCGACAAATAAAACGCGAAAATTTCTGCGTGATAACTTGCAAAGCATACTACAGGTGTCAGTGTCAGAAGACAGCGTCGGATACCCGATGAAGTATATACATACATATATAAATAATCAGTACGTGGAGCTGAGTCGATTTAGCCATGTCTGTCTGTCTGTATATATACGAACTGTCCCCCTCAGTTTTATACTGTCCGTCCACATAACGGTTGTCTGTAAGTATATAACGAAAAGAGTCAGATATAGGGTTATGTATACCAAAGTGATCAGGGTGACGAGTAGAGTCGAAATCCGGATGTCCGTCTGTTCCTCCGTCCGTCTGTCCGTCCGTCCGTCCGTGCAAGCTGTAACTTGAGTAAAAATTGAGATATCATGATGACACTTGGTACACGTATTCCTTGGCTTCATAAGAAGGTTAAGTTCGAAGATGGGCGAAATCGGCCCACTGCCACGCCCACAAAATGACGGAAACCGAAAACCTATAAAGTGTCATAACTAAGCCATAAATAAAGATATTAAAGTGAAATTTGGCACAAAGGATCGCATTAGGGAGGGGCATATTTGGACGCAATTTTTTTGGAAAAGTGGGCGTGGCCCCGCCCCCTACTAAGTTTTTTGTACATATCTCGGAAACTACTTTAGCTATGTCAACCAAACTCTACACGGTCGTTATCTTCAAGCATTTCCATATACAGTTCAAAAATGGAAGAAATCGGATAATAACCACGCCCACCTCCCATACAAAGGTTATGTTGAAAATCACTAAAAGTGCATTAACCGACTATAAAATGTTCGGTGACACCCGAACTTAGCCCTTCCTTACTTGTTAAGATATCGTTTTGAAATTTTGCAAACGTAGTTTTCTCTTGAAGAAGCTGCTCATTTGTCGGAGCGGCCGATATCGGGCCACTATAACATATAGCTGCCATACAAACTGAATGATCGGAATCAAGTTCTTGTATGGAAAACTTTCACATTTGACGTGGTATCTTCACGAAATTTGACATGGATTACTGCTTAAGGTAATAACATAATCTCCGAAAAAATTGTTCAGATCGGATTACTATAGCATATAGCTTCCATACAAACTGGACACATAGTTACTAAAAGAAATACACCTGTGAAGGGTATATTAGCTTCGGTGCAGCCGAAGTTAACGTTTTTTCTTGTTGTTATTTGATATTATGTAGAAGGTCGGTTTGAAATTTTTCCAACATGATATTAAACTGTATAAATACTGCTATATTTAACATAATAACTTTCATGTTTCAAATAACTATTTATTTTCCCTCCAAAAACGATTTCTGAATCCGCAGCTGATGAAGTGAATACATTTTAAGAGAAATTCGAACATACATAAGTTCATCGTGATTATTTCGCAAATAATGCGTTGAATATCATTTCCATCTGGTTTGTACAGCAATAAGGTAGGAATGTTTATCTGCGTATATCAATGAATGATAAAACTAGCAAATTCACGGGATGTATTATGGCATGTTGGACAAAAGCTCTTACTTTTAAGTAACATTTGAAAGGTTCGTAACAGGGCACTTTTCTCGAAGATTCCACGTTCAAAAAATTGGTAAAATGGAGCATTCTGTCGACAAAATATGTATGCGCAGATGATCATGAGATTCTAGAACTTTGGCCACCTGAGGTAGAATGGTCAGCTATTTTATCATGCACCCTATGATAACTTTAGAGCTCCTGCGCCCCGGTTTTAGACCAAAAAAAAGTTGTAATATTTTTTCGGCCATTTAAGTCACTTTACATGAACTCGCCTGTCACATAAGTATGTATGCATATAATTGGCGCAAATGTTACTGTAGTCAAAAATTAATAAGTTTTTTTTTATTTAAATTTCGCGTGAAAACTCATCCGTAGAAATATTTTTTTATTAGGTTTAGGTAAATTTCACATCAAAATAATGATTACTATTTACTACTTCTCTTTCTGAAGTATGTAAAGAGCGTTCGATGATTTTTACGATGACTGAAATTATTCAATAAAAATAATTGGAATAAAATTTCTGGGGCCGAAACGTTGAGAATGTTGGAGCAAGTGTTTTTCATTGGTAGGAATTATTAAAAGAGGATCGAGAACACGTTGATGACAAACCGCGTCCAGGACGGTCAATAAAATAAAGCAATTTGTGCTTCAGAATCGACGATTAACTGTCAGAGATCTTACTATGGAGATAAGATTGGAACATTGAAAGGTTCATTGAAAACCATTTTGAAAGATGATTTGGGATGAAGAAAAGTAAAACACGATTGGTTCCAAAAGCACACAACTTTTTCGAACGGTTCGCGTTAAACTCTGTGAAATAATGCTTTTCGACTCCCAGGATCAAACTTATTATTGCTGGCGACTAGCCTTGGACTATACTTACAACCCGGAAACAGACAAAAAACGTGGCAAAGGTGAGCCGAAGCCAAAAAAACACGTCAAAGCTGGTCAAAAATCAAGGTTATATTAATAGTTTTCTTCGATTATCGAGGTGTGGTGGACTTCGAGTTCCTTCTTACCGACCAAACTTGCAAAAAGTAATACTAAACAGAGGCCGGAATATGTGTTTTGGACTGGCTGAAACTCTGGTGCACTAAATTTGACATGCTTTTTTATGAATAATACAATATTCTGATCTACAGAAGTAACGAAATTTAAAAAAATATATATGTATTAGCCTTGTAGATGTCTTAGACCTTGCCAACGTCTCACTTGATCTTGCTTTGAATTATTGTTTCTTTGTTAGAAAAACAACACATTTTGCATCACTTTGAAGGAATTGTTCCACCTCTGGGAATAAAGCATCAATTGCTGCAACGCCGCATTTCAATTTGACTCGCATACATCAATGTTGTTGCGACAATTGACGAACTGCTGCAGGAAAACATTCATACTGGCGCAGTGACTTGATCTGCATGCCACAATAGAGCTAGGGGCACGTACTTACATACATATGTACGTATGCAGTTGAAGATGCGCCTGTTGCAAGATACAAATCATTTCGCAAAAGAATGGATGGTGACGCGCAAGGGGCTTGAATTGAGGAAAAATTCTTGATCATGTTGTTTCATTTGTTGTTGTTATGATTGTCATTCCTATTTTGTTTACAAGTTTGCCTCTTTAGCGTTCGTCTGAACTGTGTGCAAGTGATTGAGTGTACTTGCAACATAAAATAGCGTAAATTGAAGTGCGTGGCAAGTGGGCATCTCGAGCCTGTATATATAGCTTACACACAAACAAATGAATTGTCAGCTCTGAATGTTGCTCTGGAATGTTGCCGAATGCTTGTTGAAGTGGTTGTGGCAACTTTTGCTATTGTTGTTGCTTTTTATTCACAGCTACTGTTGCTACTGCCAATATATTTGCAAATGATTGTCCGCCTCTTTATGTGACGAGTCTGTCCATACATTTATGTATGTATGTGCGTATGCCTATCCATACCACTTTTCTTGGCTTGGTGCCACTGTACACTCATTCCAGTACTTTGGTCTCTTGTAATTCTTATCTTTGGAATTTCTAGCCTTGCCTGCCTAGTCTCAATTTCAGTTTCGTCTGTGCTTTACCTCCGCCGTCCGTCAATGGTTTATCATGCAGCATTCAGAATTTCTTGCTTGCTCCCATAATTCCTTCTCTTCGCGGCATTACTACTTAGCTAATTTAGTAGTTCCTTCAATTCACTTCATTGCGTCAGTTTGTTTTTGCGCACTCACACATCCATACCTAGTACATTTTATACTGTCCTTATATTGTGCTACGGTCGAGGCCTTGTCTCTGAACCTGCTTGTTGTGGTGCGTAATTCTCGCGTTGACCAAGCAATTTCTGTTATTTTTCCACAGCCATTTGGTTTTCCTGCCGCTTGCTTAGGCACTTCTTATATACTTATATCTATATATATATCTACGCATTTTATATAACTATGTGTATATAATGTAAATGGCATTTACGTTTTTAATCGTCAAGTGTAGGGGACAACCGTCTGAGTGCCCATGAATGCCCCAGCTGCAGCTGTCACATACCGATGGGGAGGCAAAGTAATTGGCGTAGTCTCCCCCTTCGGATCGCACACCAGTAGTAAGCAGTGGAAATCTGTTTCTGCGATAATTGTTTTTGTTTTTGCATAGTGAGTTTATGCTTTCATTATAATATACGCAAAATTTACTAGTCTTTTGTTTTAACAAACTGTAATTGCTCTTCCAGAATTGCTATTGCTTCAATGTATCTTTGTCTTCAATTTGCAATTTGAAAAAAGTCGCTTACATTGGTGTTTACAATATTTTAATGAAGAATGACGTCATAGTCTCCCAAAGAAGTGTCTAGCAGTGACTAAAAGATTCATACTTTTCATATTTATCAGAATCGCAACACTACATTTTCTGTTCTGTGGAAAAGCTTCAGCATCAAAATTAAAGTTTCAATGTCTGGCTTGACGGTAAATTCCAGAATCACTCGTGCGTTCCCATCCTACTTGGAACTAAGTTTTGAATCAATACGTAAAGACCTCCGTCCTGAGAGTTCCAACTAACATGGCACAAGGGCTTATCTTGCTTTCTAAATATAACGATAGGTCTCATTTAAGTCTTGGGACTATACACGGGTCTCTCTACAACATAATCTGGTGGTGTGCCATAAATATGGCAATACTATGTGTTTTTTCTTGGATTGCGAACACCTTCGGTATTCGAATTTCAGACACACAACTGAGATAACGCTTTTAACGATACAAACCTAACGGGTGATCTGAGTGAATGTACTTTTTTCAATAGCGTTTTTTTGACAGATCACGCGTGAGTTGTGTCCAGCACATAGTAAGAAAATATAGCAGCCATAGCTGAGGGGGTACACGAAGACCGTGGATAGTCGATTCGACGCCGTTTGCAGCTACTCGGATTGACGTATGGAAATACTTGGCGCGTTTTGGAGAGATCTTAAATTGAAATCGTACAAACTACAGTTTGTGCAAGAACTGAAGCCACTCGACCTTCCCAAGCGATATCGATTTGCTCTATGGGCTCTTGAATACTTTCAAATAAGCAAAAATTACGGATTTTGAATAAAGAGCAACCTGAAGAGTTTCAAGAGTTGTCATTTCATCCTGAAAAAAAAACGGGTTGGTGTGGTTTACCGAAGGGTGGAATCATGGATCCACATTTCTTCAAAAATGAACGTAACCGTCAATATTTGACGCCTGGAATTGAAGCTCGTGTTCTCGGTGACATTTGGCTTCAACAAGAAGGCTCCACTTCCCACTTATGACATCAATCAATGGAACTATTGAAAGAACACTCCGGTAAGCAGATAATTTCACGTTTAAGGCCGGTCGATTGGCCTACAACATCGTGTGATATCACACCGTTAGAATTTTTCCTGTGGAGATATGTATGTAATATCTAAAATCTATGCGGACAATTCTGCTTCAATTCACGCCTTGGAGCAAAACATCACACATGTCATTCGCCAATTACCATCTTCAAAAAATAAATGCCAAGGAATGATCTTTCGAATGATAATAAACATTCCCCATAATATTTGATACCAAAAATATTTTATTAGCACCAACTGAAAATTATACGCAAAATTTATGTCCTATACATATGCTAATAACTTGCTGAATTTAACTCTCTGAATGTCAAATCTGTCAGTCGCTGAAAGCTACAGACAAAACAAACAAAGAATTGAAGACATGATAATCCATAAAATATGAGATTATTTATCATCATTCAAGCATTGATTTTATTGATATTACACTGCTTGATAGTTAACTGTCTATAAACTTTAATGTCATTCTTTATTCAAACTTCAGTCATAACATATTATTATTTAATGTTTTCTCCTTTCCTGCGCCAGACATACAAACACCTAGATATACATACGTATATTCTTTGTTCCACCTTGAGCGTGTGCAGATTATTATTAAAATACATACAGCCATAGACACACATACATCCATACATACATATGTACATAATTCAGTCGTTGGACAGTTCATTTAATATTCAGTCGATTGTTGTGACTTAATGGTAATCGTAATCGATATAAGACGAGACGCTTTTTTCCACAAATATGTCAGAGTATCGGTGGCACTGGTGGAGATGTATAAAACAGGGAATATCACAAGCACATGCTGTATGATAAATATTGTGGTAGACGCAGAGAAATATGCATATTTAATAAAAAATTGATTTAGCATTAAATTGCTAGCTGCCGAACGAGGCAACTAAAGTTATTCGAAACCAGGAGATTTCATAGAACTTTGGCTTATCCGCATGGATTTAGTAAGTTTTGTAGAAAATATCTTTAGCTGGAAATATTTGCATACATACTTAAATACATAAATTGAGAAGTAGTAAGTCCAGTATATGGTAAAAATATGTTTTGGGTAAAAATTACATAAGTAATTCTAATTTCCATTCGACTACTAATTCGTAAAATATTTTGTGACTTTAAGACTTTTATTTCATATTTTGCTGTTATTTTTGCTTACTTACTGTTTTCTTATTCGCTACTCCACCTATTGTAATACATTTGATTTATTGGTTATTACTTGCATCATGTGAACTTGAGAACGAATCTTTTTCGAATTTGAACTTTGCCTTGTTACCTTTACGCAGTCACTATTAATTAAATTATGAAATTGGACATCATTTCAAAGTTTTACAAGGCAAAACATACAGAATTTTAGTCCCTTAAAAATTTGAAAACCTGCTTCACTTATTATGAAATTATAATGTCCTTTAGAACCTAAAAAATTACTAAATATTAAAACTGCTGGAGGAGACTCCAATCTTAAAGAACACATGTCAGGCTTAAGATTCACATTACTTAACGGCACACAATTTTTTTAAGATATCTCCAGTGTTTGAAAGATAAGTTGAATTATCTTGAAAATTATTATTTTAAGGAATTACTTAACTTAGACATATATTCAGCAAGCATTAACCATTGATAATGCATACAGAACTTTGGTTCTACTCCTACTACTTTGAGTAGACACTGCTGAATATTAAAGCGATTAAAGCCGATTCAACAATAGCGTGTACCTAGTCTCCTTGCAGTTTGGCGCCAATTGGAAATACCAAGCGAAACCACGTCGCTCTAAACCTGATTTTTCCAACGGAGTGGCAGTCGTCTCCTTTCTCTGTTATCACTAGCGGTTACTACATCAAACACCTTCAAGGCAGCAGTACTTTCGTCTATGTCAACATCGTCGAATAAGCTCATCGTTCCATCGTCTGCTGTATTCGCCGTTGCTAATCTTCAAACGAACATACATCTTCCGCAAAACCATCCTCCCTCGAAAGCTGAATTGCCGCCTCATCCGATGCTGACATCTCCCCGCTTTTGCATTATAAATAAGGATAGGAATAATTAGATGTTGGTTGACTTCAGAAACGAATAGATCGGTTGGTGGCTTTGTGATCCGGAGACAGCAAGGTGCTTGATGAATTTTTTATGCTAGAATCTAGTACCACAGATAACCATATTTCGAAGTCGATCAGTCTCAACTCATTTGGGTATGTTTCATCATGGAGGCTGAATTTGGCAACCCTTGCGCCAAAGCTACCTTCTTTGCGCACACTGGAGTTAAAGTTGCCAAGCACGATTTTGACATCGTGGCTGGGGCACCTCTCATACATAGGTGGTCGCGAATCAGCGATATGTTGAAGAACTTCGCTTTGATAAGGATTGTGGCTAGACGTTCATCCACCGGGGTGAACGCCAGGACTTGGCGAAAGTGTCTCTCTCCCACCAAGAATCTCATACCGAATTTGCGCTCCTTTATATGGCCACTGTAGTCAGTGCCACAAGGACTTACTCGTCTCAGTCATTGTCTCGTCCATTGTACTTCTTGGACGGCGGTGATGTCAGCATTTACTCTTACGAGGACATCAACCAGCTGACAGCGGTACCTTCCAGGTGCATGCCTCTAATTCTTAATGCGTTTGCCGTAGTCGTCATCAAACGGGGAGTCTTTCGTCCGAGGCTGTTGTTTCCTTTTCATTGGCGGGTCACAAACCCAGTGCACAACCCTGGGCAAAGATGTTTAACCTTCTTACTTTAGTATGCCTTCACACGGATGTCCTTTGGCTACCCAGAGAATACTTGGTCTAAGACCGGAAGTCGTAAGCTGCTTGAGCCATATGTAAAAGAATCGTTTCAGGCCACTCCCAAGTGAATGGCACTCAGAGAACTTTCCTCACTTGCGTGAACTTCTACACATTCCTCCATTTTCCTTTTTACTTCATCACCGAATAATAAATCAGTTGCAGATCAGACATACCGAACATGAAGATATCTGAGAATATGACTGACTTTATTCCTAAAATATCAGTTAATTTGTGAAAAAATATAATGAAACTGAGTGAACTTCGCCAATAATTCAATAATGTACGAAGTCGGTTAAGAACATATCCAATATCATTCATATAACTGTTAAAATGAATTTCGTTATTCTGGTTGGCTTTATCGGTCAGTAGTTCTGTAAGTAGTAATTTCTGGTAAACTTAACCAAGACACCTTCTTTCCGTTGAGTTTACCAGAACTGACAGATTAACTTTGTATTGTAAATGTAACCGAAATTAATTGAACCTTTTGCTTTAGCTACAATAAGGCATACTGCAAAAAACTGTCCAAAATCTTCAGTTTCAATGGAGCTTACTCCTACCTTACTTACAAGTTTATTCAAGAAGTTCATGCCTTCAGAAAAGTTGAATTCAAATGCAGCTGAATGACAACTCATAAAATAGAGTCATATAATCTAAAATAATGATTTACGATAGCAATTTCTGCAGAATTCTTATGGATTGCTAAACCGTAAACCATTGTATCTACTTATCACTATATGTCCCGTTAATATATGCACGTATTTATGATGTGTTCTATCATTATAATTTATTTATGTATAGAAATAGTTTAAACGTCTTGATTTGTATGCGTTCCATATTCAGTATGACAGTTTTATTATTCCATTCCATTCATTTACCATTGTCTTTCTTTCATTCTTAACTCCAGCAAAACGCTCTCACGCCTTTGAATACATGTCTATCAATAGATCCAAAGAACGGTTTTTTTTGCGTCAAACTGTGCTCTCTTTTGGTCTAATGCTCAATTCAATTACAATTTCTTTTTATTCACCGAAAAGAAAAAGAAAATTAGTCGTAAATTTACGATCTTCCCTACACATTAAAATTCGTGCAAACACAAACAAAAAAGCGATAAGAAATTCTACAGTTTTATGTGATTTTATTTAACTGAGTTCGCTTTGATGGAGCTCATGTTTTGACTTGTTAATGTGTCTAACATGACAGTCGAACATGATGGCTGAGTAGCCGCCATCGTCGTCGTCTCCGCAGAGGCAGTCGGTGTTGTCTGCTTTAAGCAAAGTCTGCGACCCTACACTCTAGCTCAGGCACAAAGCATAGGTGTACAAGTGCCTCCACACATATGTATGTGCATACATATGTAAAGCAGTTCCATACGTCGAATTCTAAAGGTCCAGACAGGCACCCAGCACACGCATGGAATACTAAAACTCTGAATGCTTTGAAGTAAAAAGTGAAAGAGCACATAACATAAAAATTTAATATAAATTTACAAATTTATACCGGCTTTTGGAAGTCATCGGTAGGCCGTTCAGACCGTTCAGTTACCCGTTAAGCCGTCCAGCCATTTGCTCAGCTGAAGTTCACCTCATCTCTTTCTGACTTTGACATCCAAATTGAGTAGTATTACGTAGCAGCAGGATCAGCACTGTGCCGTATCGGTGCCCTTCATCGCTGCTAACATACATTTCGGCACAGTTTACGAACGCGTAAACACGCACAGGAAGATTGTGAGCGTGTATGTATATGATATCTAAATCTGGGCGACTACTGTTTGGTGCCCATCGGCCGGCTCAGCATTGCACCTGACATTCCCTTGGACAACCGCTTGATTGGGGTTCTTTGTATACCTTCTGTGTGCCACGACCAGCATAGGACTTTAAGGTTGCCGCACACGTTGCTCTTTCTTCATTTGCGTATGTGCACATATTCGTTTAGTTCTTATTATACTAAAATCAAATTATATAAAAGCCATGAAAATAAATATTTAGTTGTCTCGCTTACATTTTTTATTCTCCACTTAAGTATTTGCTTCTATTGTTTTCTTCGTTTTATTCTTATATTTTTCATATCAATTTTTTGGTTTTGTTCTCTTTTCTTCCAGCTTGGAGTGCTGCCATGCTGCTGTTTCAACGATTGCTTCGCTTAATTGCTGCAGCTAATTTACATAATCATATCATTACGCTTCAATTGGATTGGAAGATGCTATCGCCAAGTGGTGGCGATCGATAATAAGGTAATTTAGAAAATATTTTTGTCCAAAAAAATGGAAAATTCAATTTGTATATAGTTATATAACGTAACGAATTGAATTCCGAGTATCTTTCTGTCTGTACGTCCCTTCGTCTGTGCAAGCCTTAGCCTGAGTAAAAGCTGAAAAAATTTAATGAAACTTGGTACATATGTACATATGTATATTCATTGTCGAAATAGGAAGACGAGTTCGTAGATGGACGTAATCGGACCTCTGCCACGCCTACATAATCGAAAACTTATAAATTGTTATAAATAAGCTCAAAATTGAGATACAAAAATATTTTGGTACAAAAAATTGTAATGATCAAAAGCACCTATGGTTTGAAAATTTTTAACAAGTCTTCGTGATCCCGCCCTCAAATGTTTTTAATGTTTATGTCTCCAAAACCATTCTCGCTATATCACCCAAATTTGCACAGGCCAAATCATTTCTCTTGCGACAGCTCGAAAGTGGATGGAATTCAAAGATAACCACACCCACACCCGATATCACGATTTTGTTAAAAACTAAAAAAAATGCGTTAAATATACATATACATACATATATGTGACCTGGTCTACGAAAAGGGGGCTTAGGTGTCAAAAAAAAAGGAGAACAATTAATGAGATAACGAGAAACTGACGATTATTTTTAACAGCTTTTCCCAGAAAACTAGTTTTCGCACGTTGGCCCCCTTTTCGTAGACCAGGTCACATATAACTAAATGCGTCAGAGATTTTAAATTTTACATCCGGCATGGTATGAAAGCGCTTCATAGCAGGAGATGTTAAAATTGAACGATGGACGTGCCATCGCCCACATTTAGGTGAAATCCCATATATCCCAATTGCAACCCAAATTGTAACGTACGATTATTTTGAAATTTGAATAGTCGAGTCTCTGTCTGAAATCTCGGTTTGTATCGAACGGCTCAAGAGGTCCTTCCTGATCCTGGTGGAGCTTTGCTCGACGACAGCTTACACTGCCGTATTATTTTTAAGGGAATACAAAACTCAGACATCGCGGCTGGTAGGCAGCTCCTTTCCATACTGTCAAAAGCAGCTTTGAAATCGACGAAGAGGTCGATCTTCTTTTTACGAGTCTTTTTCAAAATTTGGCGCATGGCGAAAATGTGATCGATTGTATATTTTCTAGGTCTAAAGCCACACTTTTAAGGTTCAATCAGTTTGTTGACGGTGAGCGTTAATCTTTCACACAATACGCTCGATAGAAACTTATATGCGATGTTGAGGAGGCTAATCCCACGGTAGTTGGCGCAGATTGTGGGGACTCCCTTTTTATGGATTGGGCAGAGCACACTTAAATTCCAATTGTTGGGCATGCTTTCGTCCGACCATATTTTGCAAAGAAGCTCATGCATGCTTCTTATCAGTTCTTCGCTGCCTTGTTTAAATAGCTCGGCCGGCAATCCATCGGCCCCCGCCATTTTGTTGTTCTTCAGGCGGGTAATTGCTATTCGAACTTTTTTATGGTCGGGCAATGGAACGTCTACTCCATCGTCATCGATTGGGGAATCAGATTCGCCTTCTCCTGACGTTATACTTTCACTGCCATTCAGCAGGCTGCAGAAGTGTTCCCTACAAAGTTTTAGCACGCTATAGTTTTGAAACCTTCTGTTAGTCGCCCCATCTTTTCATAAAATTCTCGACTATTACATATGTATCAGCTGTTCTTTTGCCCTTTACGAAAACCAATGGTTTCGTTTGCAGCTGTACGTAAGCTTCTCGACGTCGAACCTTACTTGTCTTTGTTGACGTGCTTTTATTGCCGCAGAGAGGCGGGTGCGTATCTTGGCTGCAACAAGTGGTCTGAATAAATGTTAGTACCTAGGAGCGTAAGCACGTCTAAAACACTGGAGATGCGTCTTTCGTCTATCACAACACGATCGATTTAGTTGGTGGCTTTTCGATCCGGAGACAGCCAGGTAGCTTCATGAATTTTTCTATACCAAAAAAAGGTCTTATTGTTTCAAAATAGGCGTGTTGGTTCTACGATTCTGCTCATTTTTTAACAATTTTAGTCTAAAGTATGCTACAGATACTATGCTTCTTCTTAGATTTATCATATTACTGAGGCTTGATGATGAAGCAAAAATATTACTATATTTGTTACTGCTATTTTTACAACTATTAAATCCCCTCAAATAAAAGCTATTGTTGTGAATAAGTATATTTTTACTTGATCCTTCACTACGCCAACTTATTTTAAATTATTTTTTGATAATAAAGGCAAAATTCCAAACTAATTTCCTTTGAAATATTCCCACTTAACTGACAAAGCTTTTTCGAAGTTTGCCAAACACATCACGAGTAATTTTACTGTGCTTTGTGGTTTACACGTTAAAAGTTTGCCTCAAAACGGACAAAATTGGAGAAAACTGACTTTGGTTTACTTGAAATAGCAGGTCCATCACACGTTCTACCATTTGGGCTGCGGTGGTCGACAGAATAGACAGGTCTAAATGAAACCTATACTATTTAAGCATACGCACATACATACATATGCATATGCATATAAACTTGTATGCACATGTGAACTAAAAGCCTCTAAACAGCAAGTGTATTGGACTCATTACTGAGCCAGGTCTGGTCGGCATTTAGGCATAATAAAATTTTCAACTCAAAATCATTTCCGAGGCTTATTTGATATTCCCATTTAATAGTCGCACTTTAATTGTGTCTTTAACTTTGATGATATCATTTAGAGCTTGAACATAAACTGAGTATATGCTTACTTTTGTACTTATATACTATAAATATGGGGCCATGTGAGTATATACATATGTTCATAGGTATATGTATGAAAGTGGTTTGAAGTGTGTGATTTCGCTGCGCCGGCTTTCTGTTCTAACAGTTTGAACCATTTACCGCCTTTTAAAGCATCCTTGCTTCTGTGTGCGTATGTGTAGAATGACACAAATTCCGCATCCGAAATCCTTAAATCATGTCACTCGGCCAACTTTAGTGCCACACTCTCTGACACTTACCTACCGTCATCAGTTGTCTTTATGTCTGCGCTGGTAGACAGAATTTGTCTGTATTTGCATATTTACATATTAATATTGCCTCGCATATGCATGTGGTCTGTATGAGCGTGGAAAATTGGGTATGCATTAAAATCTTTGGTCTGTTTGAAATATTCAAATTTTATTTAACCATTCCTCTTTGTATGAAGCTCACATGTAAGTAAAACATGAAAATGTGAAAACAAAACACAGAAAGCACATCCAAATTTTGGAAATGTAACCCATGTCATTTATGAGTTGCAGCTTGAAGCTTACATTTTCCCGAATCTATGGTAAATTAAGGTGAAAACAAAAGATATAAAATTGGCAAGTTTTAAATAAAGTTTTCATTCCATTTCTCAAACTGTTTCTTTTAACTACTCTATCGTAGTTTATTTTTTCTTATATTTAGTATTATTTTTATGTAATGAAGGAAAAACTTCTAATTTGAAAGACTATATGTCGCCAAATTTCGTTTCTCGTTGATGACAATACTTATGGTGGCATCTCTTCCTACGGAAGATATTCTAGAGTGTAGAATGAAAATATACGAAATATATGTACATATGTACATTTGGGCTAAAAAATCACTCGGAAATTGTAATCAACATTCTACCGTTTGAGCTGCCCCCGGTAAATAATATTAAAAAAAAATGTATTTTAGGTTGGTAGGACTGTCCTTAATTACTATGAGAAATATGATCGCGATCTGTCCACCGGTTTGTTTACAGGAGCTGCTTAAGTCGGTGCACCTCAGTAGTGCGTGCGATTTTTACAATGGATAAAAATATCGAACAAAGAATTTGTATCAAACTGTGTATTGCTAGTCAAATTTCGAGTGCGGAATCCATGCGATTATTAGAAAAGGCTTACTGTGATTCAGGTTTATCAAAAACACAAGTCTACGAATAGTACAAAGCCTTCAAAGACGGTCGAGATGAGTTGATCTCTCGCGAGTCCGTTCGAATGATTTTCATGTATGTATGTATATTTTGGGTATGAAACGCTTTCCTGCTCGACTAGTCCGAATGGAACAGATTTTTTTTTTCAAAAAGAGTGCCGTTGACAGATCTATTTGGACATGCATGATCGTGCGAATTCCGATCCCACATTCATGGAGAGCGTTATAACTGCCCAGGAGACATGGGTTTATGAGTTTGACATGCAAACAAGTCAACAATCATCGGATTGGAGGGCAGAAACCAAAAAACGACCACGCCTAGCCGTTCAAAATGCTCATTGTTTTTTCGATATTCGTGGTTCGGTGCATCATGAATTTGTTCCGGCCAATAATGAGTTCTATCTGGCCGTATTGAGGGGTTTGCGTGAATACATGTCAAAAACGGCCGGAATTGTGGAAGAACAACTCATGGGTTTCACACGATGCTAATGTACCACAGGATCGAGCCACGATTGTGACCGAATTTAAAGTCTAAAGCGCAACGAATTCCATCGGTCAACCACCGTATTCACCACATTTAGTTCCATGTGATTTTTTCTTGTTCTCCAAACTGAAATTGCCGCTTCGTGGAACCCTTTTTCAGTCGATCGAACAGATAAAATGAAATTCGCAGAAGGAGCTGAAGGCCTTCCCAAAAAGTGCGTATGAAAATTGTTTCGAGGTCTGGAAAAACCATTGGCATAAGTGTGTTACATTTGGTTGGGATTATTTGAAGGCGAAAAAAAATAAATATTGATGAATAATTAAATACATTGCGTTTTATTTATATTTTTGTCAAAATGAAATGAACAAAATAGAAATTTACGACCTTTATTTCCTATATTTAGACTTGCTACATGAACGAATACTCCCAAGCCAACCGAATGCAGCGGTCGCCATGTTGTAGCAATTACTGCTAAGCTCTAATTATACCCTTATCAATATTCTATTTTCAGAGTTTGCCTCAGTATTAATTGTATACAATACATTTTTAGCTTTTTATAATTGGCTAACTGGAGGAGGTTGAAAGAACAGCCAGTGGAAGGAAAAAGAAAATTGCTTAAAAGTTAAGGGAAACTATATTCAGACCTCATTTCGAGATGTAAAGGAGAAATATTGCGCTGTTCAAATTTCGTTCGTTAAATCTTATCGTGAAAGATTGATTTTCTTTCAGACAGTGGTAGAGCTTTTAACTCTGCATACTTCATTTTTCCGCTAAGGTTGATAAATTGTATACTAAAACAGGTAGACCTCAATGGGGAAAATAGAAAAATTTCTTTGGTTGGAAACATTTTCGGTGGTAATAATTACAGGAAAGTTTAAGATCCTTATAGAAGAACACAAACCATTCTCATGAAACTTTTAACACCGAAATGGAAAATTCGGAGTTCCTATGAAATATCTATACAATATAAACGGTCAGCATGATTTAACCATGTCCGTTTGTCCGCCTACACACCTATCGCTGTATACACGCGAACTATTCCTTCAGTTTTTAAGATATCGACCTGAAATTTTGAAGACGTCCCTTTCTCCGCAAAAAGCTGCTTATTTGTCGGAATCGCCGATGTCGAGTCACTATAGCATAAAGTTGTTATACAAATTTAAAGATCGGTATCAAGTGCTAGCATGGAAAGCTTTTTTCGTTTGACGAGACATCTCCGCAATATTTTGCATGGGTTATTGCCTAAGGCATAGATGGAATCTCTGAGAAAATAATTCAGATTGACAAAACCAAGTTCTTGAAGCAATATTTTGTATCTGTGATTATAGCTTCGCTGTAACAGAAGTAAACGTTTTTTTCATGTTTTCGGTTACATTAATTTCAATGCATCTTATATCTTGACAACTGGAACCTTCAACGGACTTGTTATCATCGTCGGCGTATTGGGAAGTTTGCGATTTTATGTCAGGAGCACTCCCTACCACTTTACACTACCGCTCACTTTTAATTTTACTACAGATATTCATATATAGTATATGTATAAGTATATATTTTTAGATACCAACTCTGCTCGTTATCCCCGACAACCCGAAAAGTGGACATGTGTATGCGGGTTCGGTTTTGTTTGACTTGTGGTTATGCTGGCTGCCCACATACATACCTACATTATCTATGTGCATATTAATAGATGAATGTATGGTACTTGTCAGTATTTTCACTCAAACCTAACTATGACCGATTAGAGCACCGCCGACCTCTGTTGTTCTTCTGGCTGTGCGTGGGGCTTGTTACCCGGTTCACTCTCTATGCTCTGCTACGCCTTTTTTGTCAACTAAATTTATGCATTCATATGCATTTTGTTGTTACTACTATGCATATTTCTTGACCGTGTTTTGTGCCTTAATCCAAATCATAATATCCGATCCGTGTCGCATGCGTAACTTGGGTAGCCTTTGACCGTGACTCGCATCAAGCCGTCAAGCTTTTGTTTTGCTTTTATTCACATTACTTCTAATTTATATTCACGTTTTCCCTATTAAATGTGTAATTTAGTAGTTTCGGCATCCAAAAATTTGTCTTTATTGTCATTTAAGCAAAAAAACTGTGCGTCTATGTCGCCTACAAGCTTATCTCACATGCCTTGCCGCTCAATCTTGTTGCGACTGACACGCTCGGACCCACTTGTCGATTTCGTTAATGTGGTCGCTCTTGTTTTTAATGCCGTGGTTTGTGTTTTTGATTGACACTTCGTTTGTTTTGTCTTAACTAGGCTTGTTATTTCGCCCTTTCTGTGGCGAGTTTTTGGTTATAAATTTATTTTAAAACGTTTCTGATGTTTTCAACGACGGCATTAGGTGTGTCATTAACAGTTAATTTATTAATTAGTTATGCAAATTGACTTAACTTACTTTTTTAATTACCTGTAGTGATTAAATTTTTATTTCGGACCTAAGTTTTTCATTAGTAAGCTTGAGTTCCTCATTAGTATATACAGTTATGCTGGATTTTCCTTCTTTTTGCTTTAATATTAAACCATATTTAATTTAATATTAATTACAAACTTGTGTATTTCGTATTTAATTTTGTTAATCTGAATTAAATGTAGTCTTGTTCTTCTTTAGAGGCTATTTTAATAACCTAGTTTAAGTATAAGTTTAGTTAGCTTGATCGGATAGAAGCTTAAAATAAATTCTAACTGAGAACTACTGTATTATTTTTCTCTAAATCTGAAACGTTACGGCCTTACGAATCTCCAAAACTTTTTATTTTTAAACGTATTTTTGTCCACTGATGTTGTCTTCGTCCACACTTCTATACAGTGCTTTACATAGAGTTCCAAAAAGTATAGTATTTGAGGTTGTAGTATAGCAATACGACCCTTTTTTATTATGTTTAGAAAATGAGGTAGGAACAATTACCGTCCGTAATTGTTAAAGATTATCAAAGAGTAAACGGCCTCAGAACGCTATGAGGATTATATTTTTGGCGAAACTAATTTATGGATGTTATAAGTTCAAGAAGAGAACTTTCTGCGAGTTGTTTCATAGTGTTCGGGAGCTGGGTCAAGATTTAGTATTTTTATTGATACGATATTTTTTACAGAACTCGACTTTGACCGAGGTTACGCCCATTAATAAAGAGTGATCGGTTTCGAGGTTACCTACTTTTTTAAAGAAAAAACACCGAAACTTCAAATTTAATGGAGAATTTCTATTCTCATTCGAAAGAACATTATTTGGCATTTGTTTTTTTTAAGATTATCTCTTTAGAATGTTGGCCGTGGCTACGTCTCAGATGGTCCATTGAGTACAATTTTCGATGACTCGTTCGAGCATTTCGACTAGTAACTGACGAAACACATGCGAAGTGGGATTGTTCGCACAGACCTTAAACTTTTAATATCCCTATAGAAAAAAGTCCAACGGTGTGATATCACACGATCTGGTGGCCAATCGATCGACTCAAAACGTGAAATTAGCTGCTCACCGAAGTAGGAATTGGCGCTGTCTTGTGGAAACGAAATGTCGCCAAGATTCAAATTTCAGGAATCAAATAGTCAGTTATCATGGCGCGATAACGGTCGCCATTGACGGTTACGTTCTCACCGGCATCATTTTTGAAGAAATATGAACTGATGATTCCACCGGCCTAAAAACCATGTTTAAACGTTGTTTTTTCTGAATGAAATGGCTGCTCATTTCCTTTTGTTTATCTTCATACCCATTCAGCCAGAGATGGGTATCAGCAAAATTTAGTACGAAAACTTCGGATCCTCTTGGAACTTTTCAAGAGCTCATAGAACGAAGCGATGTCGCTTGGGATGGTGGTGACGTAAAATGCGCCAAGTCGTTCCACAAGTCAGTTCGAGTTGCTGCGAATGGCGCTGAATAGATTCTCTTCGGTCTTCGTGTACTCTTTCAGCTACGCTGGTATATTTTCTTCACTGCGTGCTTGACAGGGTCTATTCGGTCGAATATTATAATAACAAAAATAACAAGCCTGCTTGACATGACAAACGCGTGATCTGTCAAAAAAAGGGTTTTGAAAAAAGTACCTACTTGGATCACCCGTTAGTATCGCCGATAAAATCCATTTGTTCACTGATTGTCGAAACATGAGACCCGCAAAGCATCAACGTTTTTCTATGGTAATCTTGATAGAAAAAATAGCTTTGAACTTTATGGCGGCGATTCTGTGCTTCTGTGCTTGAAATCGTGGATGTAGCTAAGGGCAGCAGTTAGGTCTCCGTTTTAAGTTAGATTTTCAGTCCATAGTGACTCCACACAATCTGCTGCTTAGGGACAGCACTAACCTGAGGCACACCGATTGCTCGGAAGGCACTGGTGCAGGAACTGTAGGTCCGCGGATTAAATTTTCTGAGCTTATGGTATGCTTTCCGAGCACTTTTCGGTTAAGCTATCGAGCAAATCGGTGTGCAGAAATTAATCTCTTCGCAGCTTTCGCAAGAATCATATTACATTCATAGATAGGCCGTCAGACTGTAACCGGGTTCAGCTTATCTGGATGCAGGGGTGCAAAGGTGTAACCGGGAATGAACTACCTGACAAACTCGCCCGCTCCGTTTCTATATGAGCCAAACCATAGAGATGCTTCCCCGAAGTGAGGAGAAAGTAAATAGAGATAAACACTGGTAGCTAATTGGAAATTGTCGGTTCAGCAACATGGAGCTGGAAGCTTCCGAGCACTTGTTTGGTTCATACATGGTTCGTTTGAGTCTTTGTTAGGAAGGGGAGGACACAATGGAACACAGAGAGTCGGAATCTATTTTTTATTTTATTCTATCTAGTATCTAGTTCGTAGCGTCAACTAAAGTAGCTCAACTCGTTGTGTCAGTTAAAAATTTCAACGGGAAAAATATGCAAAAATCTGACAATCGACCATCAAACGACAGCACAGTGAAAAGCATTTATGGAGTCGATCAAAATAGATATATGTAGTTAGGAAACGTTTTCTCCTGCCCTTCTAAAATCTTTTATTCACATCTTAGAAGAATTGCGAGTCAATTTCATAAATTCATTCAATTGTAATGAAAATGGTGATAAGTTTGAACAAAAATGTTAGTTGACATTATTGTTGTTTGATCAAAAATAATATGCAAATTTATGCATCACAAGACAAATTTGTGAGGTGCGAAAAAACACTAAATCACAGAAGTAATAATAGCAACAACAGCACCAACGCCAAACGAAATGAACTCTTTCGTCAATCAAGCCATGAAAATTAACAGAATGCCTGGAGATGCAATGAATTTACAAAAAATGCAAAATCCATATATGCGAAAAAAATTTTATGTTCTGCTGCAAAAACGCTAACAAATTAGTATGAATATGCAAAATTGGAAAACAACAACAACAACACATTCCATACAGGTAGGGGACGAAACCCTTTGCCATCGTGGACAAGCTTTTTTCCCCTTTGATTACTGCATAAGCTACCTGAAGTGGTAAGCGCTCGTAAAAAACTGTTGTCATAGCAGCAGCAAAAGCATTTACAACAACGACCATGACAAGCTACAACATAAACACTTAAGCATAAAAACAACAAGCGAAAAGTCAGTTACAAAACCAAAAACAAAAACAAAAAGCACCATGAGCAACCGAAACGATAATGTTGAACGCATCAAAAGCGAAGCGTCAGCAACCGGTAGCGGTGACGTTGGCGGTGGCGATGGCTCCGACGGCGACAGCGTCGGCAACTTATATCACAACAGTCAACAGCAATCAACGTGTGTCAGCAACGTCATCATCGATCGGCGGCCGGGCTCAAATTACATGGCACTCGCACATACACACACACACCTACATATATATATACATATATATTTATATAGATATGATGCAAACTACAACAATCAACAGAAAGACTAATCGCAAAAAATTATAACTACAAAAACAACAAAGGATAACTAAAATAAAATACACTACAGGGAAGGACAACAACAACAATGCGATGCTTCATCGATTCGTGCCACCAACTTTTTTTGCTGTTGTTGTTGGCGTCGTTTCTCGTCGTCATCGTCGTTGGCCCCACTCAATGTAATCAAGCGTTAAGTGATTCTACGAAAGTTGCAACGCTGTGCCAAGCACCAGCCGCCAGTGGTTGCCTGGTTACCCAGCTGGTGTCGTTGTTGCTCTTGTTCTGTGGTTACTTTCGTGTCATTGCTGTGCTGTTGCTGTTGCCTGCAGCCAACAGTGTTGCTTTGCTGCGTTTACTCTCCGCTGCTTTCATACTTTGCGCCAAAATGCAAAAGAACAATGTGCAACAGACGAAAATGATATTAACAACAATAACAAAGTGGTAGAAACTAAGTGACTGCGCAAAGGTTAACTGAAGCCAAGCTTGACTTGTGACTTACGATTGGACGCTGCTTCGATAAAAACAAAAAACCAGTCAGCGCGCTGACAGCATAATGTTCAAACACTAATGATAAGCGGTGAAAATTTAAATGCGGATTTAATTATTCGATTTTTCATATCTTCGACAACGGTTTGCACTGAGATTATCTATAAGCTTTATATCTGAGATGAAAGATTTAGTAGACATCTGATTGTTCCGCTTAATGGTCTCCGGACTAGTCTACTGGTGGCTTAACGCCGCAAATCCAACAGAATGAGTAGCTCTGTTCACCAAACAATGGTTTGTAACACTTAAAACTAATCGAAATAGATGCAGGGTCGTACACATACTTATAAATCAATCGATTAGGATGACGAGGCAAGTTGAAATCCGTCTGTCCGTTGTGCAAGCGATACCTTGAGTAAAAATTCAGAAATCTTACTTGGTACACCTGTTCTGGGTGCCGCCCACATTTAAGTGAAAACCCACAACTCAGGATCTACTCAACCGATATCGACCAATAGTGGTACCTACTAATATCTTGTCAGTCTGTTTTTCCAGTACGAAAATGAGCGAAATCTGGCTAAAACTATTCCTAATGCCCAACATTCTTGCCTTCTTCTTCTACTTTACTGGCATAGACACCACTTACGCGCATATAGCCAAGTTAACAACAGCGCGCCGGTCGTATCTTTTCGAGACGAGATACTAAGTGTAGCTAGGTCCTTATCCAACTGATCTCTCCAACGGAGTGAAGGTCTTCCTCTGGCTCTGCTTCTACTAGCGGGTATTGAATCGAAAACACTCAAAGCTGGAGTGTTCTCTTCCATCCGCTGTATCTTGATTATCTGAACGATGTACATGTCTCCGTATAACTCGTTCGATTCATTGACTGCGGTATTCGCAATTGCCATTGCACAAAAGTTCATAAATCTTCCGCAAAATCTGTTCTCGAACACTCTTAATGCCGACTTATCAAATTTGGACTTATGGAGTTTGGTCTTTGTCGTCGAGAGAGGGCTATACTTCTCAATTTCGTACTCCGTTCAGAGTAGCACCTGTGAGAGTGATTCTACGTTTGATTTTAAGGCTGATATTGTTTTTGGGGTTGACGTTTGTTCCAAAGAAATTTTCTACAACTACAAAGTTATGACCCTATACCAAAGATTTCATTTTGCCTAAACTAAATAAAATAGGGTGAAAACTTGCCGTAATATAACGTTTTTTGAACTGTGATGGTGTACCTTAAGGAGACTATTAGAGGATATTATTAGTATCATATGTACTCGTATAATATGTGGAATGCAAATAGTATCTGTTAAAACCTAGAAAATACATGCTTTAGACCCCTTATACCTAATATACAATTTTCAAACTTCCGGTTGGCTTCATATATGGAAGTTGTTCAGATTGGATGCCAAAGCATATACATAGCTGTCATACAAAGTAGTTTCTGAAGTTTGCCTTTCCTCTTGTATTTTTGCTTTTTTTAATGTTTTGTGTGGCTGATTACACCGGTCAACAGCATTTTTGGTCACTGGTTATACATACCTAAATTTTCTTGCTTTTATAACTCGAAAAAAGAACAATAATAGAGAAAGTTCATTTGCTGTTATGTAAAATAAGTTGAAAAATTCAATTTTCAATTTCAATTTTTTTAAATTGACTCCAAAAATAAACTATTTTACTTTTCTAGTCATCTTCCGTAGAATTTTCACTTAATAACCCCCAAATATAGTCTCCCATCACACCTTCAGTATATTGTCCTTGGTAACGCCTCTCAAATTCCATTTTATCTTGATGGAAGCGTTCTCCTTATTCTTCCGAATCAAATTTTTAATTTTTTTTATTTTATCTTTAAATTTACTTAAATGAGAATGAACATGTGCATCTTCAGAGACGTTCTACAGTCGATAATGGATGGATCATATCAGTTATTAGTTCGTTATTTTTAGCCTTATGGTTTCGAAGGAAGCTATACTCTACTGCCTTAAACCGGTTTCAGGCCTTTTCTTTTTGCACTAACTTCGAGAAAATGTAATAATAATTATTTTTTTTTTGGGTGCCTGTAAAAATTCAACTTTTATTTTTGCCTCTGAAAATTTTGAAAAAAATAAAAAGAAATGTATTAAAACACAACTAATATTATCAAATTAGTTAATAAATATTACAAAAATAAGGAAAGAAATCCTTAAATATGTTATAAGAACTACAAGACACATGTAGAGCCCACAGTGCTAATTTTTAACAGGCATATTGAAGTAGGCTTGATTTCAGTCGCAGATCCTTAATTTTAATAAATTCATTGCAACTTCTCTAAGGCATTTTGTACTAGTTGTTACCGAAAAAAAATCATTAAACACATTATTTCTCTGCGATTTGCAAACACATACTGTCGAACACAACCAGCAATGCGAACGTACTCTTCCCTGTCTTTTGACGGCAATATTCCACGAAAACCGACATTATATAAAGCAGATACCTCATATATTTTGGGATTAGAGAACTAACACAAATATAAATCGTCGAAAATCGCTTTACTGTGCCAAGTCAAGACTTTGTTTAAAGATCCAGGTGTTTCAGTCGATGTTTGAGAGCTCGCAATGTCGAAGTGAAGAGTGATACGTCTAAGGTAATTAGTTTTTTTGATTTCTTGAAAGAAACTGGCAACAATATGTTTGTATACCACTCAGAATTTTCTGTTCTGCGTCGTTCCAGTGGTATGTTTGCAACAATCCAATTTTTCCACAAAAACTGGCAAATATTTTCTCGAAAGTAATCCACGCGCGAAAAGCTTTTTTTTCGTTTCGGGTTATTTTGAAACATGGATACAGTCGACTGTATTTTAATTTCGATTTGTAAATTTACGATTCACCACCTGTCACGTAGTCACTCAGAAGCGTAGTGCTCAGAAGCATCGTTTCGAATTTTTTTAATATTTCTCTCCGCCAATTGACACGAGTCTGTTTTGAGCGTTCAACAAATTGTGTGCAATGTGCGGTCAAAAAATTGTTCTACAATAAAATGTTAATGCAAATTGCATATTAAATTTATGCTAGCCCCACTAATGGCTATAGGTCTCTTAACTCCACGATAGGTCACATGACGATTTTGCAATATCAGTTTGCACACAGCATCAATAGTTTCCGGAACAACAACTGATTTTGGACGATGTTTACGAATTTCATCTTGGAATAATCTACAAGGTGCGTTCCAAAGTAAACAGGACTTAAAAAAAAAAACACAACAAATGGTTTTTTTCGGCAAAATCAATTTATTTTATTCAAAATAGTCTCCTTCTGCTCCAATACAGCTTTTTGCACGGTCCAAAAGCATGTCGAACGAGTGTTTTTTGGCTCGTTCGCCGATATGGCCGATATGGCCGCCAGTATGTCGGTGCAAGCTTTTTGAATGGAGTTTACGCTTGCATAACACTTTCCTTTCATGTTCAAATGCATTTTGCCGGAAAGGAAGAAGTCGCACGGTGCCATAACATGTGAATACGGGAGTGGTTAATGGTTAAAATGTGATTTTTCGTCAAATAATCGGTCACAAGCGTCCTTCGAATGTTGGATTCTGAGCGATTTTTAGTCGTCAGTCAATTTGTGCCTTTCGTAAGCCCAAATGTTCGGTCAAAATGCGATAAATCGATGTTTTGGAGATTTTCAATTCCATTTCCATTAATCTCAATGATGATTTCGGCTGATTTTTGGTGAACTCACGCACAGTTTCGATGGAATTTCCGGTGATTATGGATTTTTATTGGCCCACATGTTGTTCGTCATTTATGTCCTCATGACCGCTTTGAAAACGTTGAAACCACTCGTGCACTTTGCTGCGGGTTGGCAATCATCGCTATAAACTTGTTTCATCAATTGCAATGTTTCGGTAAAAGTTTTACCAATTTTAAAACAAAATTTAATGTAGGTTCTTTGTTCGAAGCACAATTTCACACCGATAATACAAACATACTGATACGCAATAACTTCACTTCCAGATTATGAAATATCATGAAATTCTCACTGGACAATCGATAAAGATAGCAGATTCTAACGCACCAGTCGACATATAGATGGCGCCACCACGGGGCGCTAGATTCAAAAGTTCTCTTTACTTTGGAACGCTCCTTGCATGATCTCGATTGAATTTATCATACCATCGATAAATGCTGGGCTCTAATGGAGCTTCACGGTAAACATTTAATTAAGTTCGTCGATTTGCTGTTACTGAGTTAATCTGAGTCGAAATATATTAAAATTAATCGCGCTAAAATGTTTTCGATTTAATTCCAATTTGTGTGCGAAATTTATATTTAAGTAACTGTAAACAACACGAATAGCGATCGTATGTCAAAACGTAAGATCGCTATAACTGCTTAAAACGCAAATATTTTTTATTCGTAATCGTCCTTTTCTCAAATATATTTGTTGACTACCAGAATACATTAGGTAAATACCATGCTCAAATAAATTTTTTTTGTTCACCTGTCTTATGCAATATAACCTCCAAATTTTTATCCAAAAAATCAAAAATCTTCTTTTTAGGCCCTTCCAATAGGTGTGCCTCTTAAGAAAGTCATTCATTACCTTATATTTTCACTCTAACCGATTGTTTCATTAAATTCGACTATATGGTTACATACAATAAATAAAATCAAACAAGTTCGCCAATTACGAAATAGTTTCCTTATGAATTCCACTAATTAACCGTAAAAGTTAATAAATTATGTGTCATTTAATAGTCATGTTTTATAGGAAATTAGATGCGTTTTCGTTTGGGTATTAAAAAAGCTGTGTTGTGTATAGGTTTTCCATAGTCTAATATCAATTTCCCGATATCTTCTAACTGGTAATACTTGGTTGCCTAATAACCAATCGTAATTAGAACATACATATGTTCATATATATATATATATTTATTATGGAATCATATTACTACGCATTCCATGCCACTTGGGGCACAGTAAAAAATCTTAAGTAAAAGAAGTTTTATTACGCCAGCTGCCATTCAATCTTTTTGCAGCACTAAATTCTTCCACTAATGCTATTAAATATTTCTACCTTCGACGCTTCTTCCCTCCCATCCAACAGCTACTATCTGAAGTCAACGACAAGGTGAACTCGTAACAATCCTAGACGCTTGCGGTCGCAACCATTTGCTGCCACTCTGCGATAATGATGCCCCCCTATCCATATACATTTGTATGTATGTTGTTGCATTTATGCTGTTTTCATAAATTTTATTCAATTTGACAATTACTGCGCTACAAAAAAGAAGTGGCAACGGTGGCATCATCAGAGATACAAAAACCCATGCGCCGCGCCACAATCGCGCTCATAAATATGGAATATTAATGTGGACTAACGCATAAAATTGGCGCTCGCAAAAAGGCAACTTGCCACATTCATATGTACATACATGTGTATCTATTGCAACTTGCAACTTGCAACATACGCATACGGGGACCGATTGGCGGTCATAATCAATAGTGCGGCAGCAATGGTGTGCCATCAAGTGTTGTTGAAAAAAGATTTGAGTTATAATTTGTTCTGCTTTGCTCTGATTGGCTATCGCCGGCCAGGTGGTCGGTTAGCTGCTTACCTCGCAGAGTTCTTACGTTGCATGTCTTTCTCTGCTTTTTGCCAACTTTTATGACTTGTTTACGTTTGCGTTGCTGTGCGCCACTACCTGCGTAATCGTCGTGCCAATATTATTCCAGAGATCTCTTCCTTATTCCTTTCAGCTACGTTGATTTTCGATTTTTCTTCTGTGTCTAGCTCTTGGTTGGTTTTATTTAGAAGTCTTCTTTTTGCACTGATTGCATACTAAAAATACGCTGCACGCTTAGTGTCTGTTAATCACCACTTGCGCTTCGCGACCTCATCGCGTCCGCAACCTGTATTTCGACTTGACTTATTCCTTCTTAACTTCACAGCGCGTTGTCTGCTTCATTGAATTGTTATTTTTTTCTGTTTTTGCTGAAAGTATTTAACCTTTAGATGGACAAGTGGCTCATTCAATAAATAGTGCAATTAAAAATCTCTGATATCGGAAAGATTTAGTTTTGAGCTTGTATTCTAAGGAAACAAAATTTCTACAACAATTCCAAAACAATAAGTTTGATGTAGTAAAAAATTGTCTGATTTGCTTGTATTGAGCCCAGTTTCAAACACAGAGCTCGAAAAATGTAATCACTTTGCGGAAGCGCCTTTCATTTTTTTGCACACAAGCCCTTAAGCGGTCCGATCATTGATCAATAGCAGCACGTACAGTTTATATTTGTATTGACGAAGTTGGATGGCGACCACCTTGAACCCTCAGAATAAAGTTTTTTGCGTCTTTAGTAGTTTTTGCGTTGGTTCTTCAACAGTAAATATTTTTCATCCCTAAAAAGAATATTTTCATGGTCATTGACGGCGTTCCAATGAAGAATCCGCTTAAATTTCTGGAGTCGAATTTGCTTCAATCAGATTTACGGACGGTCGACCCTTAAGTGGAGATCATTTCGAATAAGTTACGTTAGGTCTGGTAGGCTCATAAGCCACGTATAAAACAGTTTGCGATACCAAATGGAGTTCAGTTGCTAAGTCTAAGTGGAGTAGTCAACGTGTAGGATGCCTGCGTTTGACGCGAATTTTAACAGACTCTGCGGCCACACTATCGATACATCCTCCAGTGTATCATGCAATGGGGAACCCAGATGCCTACAACGTAGTCTTGCCAATGCGGGGCAAGTGCACAAGAGATGTTCCATTGTTTCCCTGGTGCCCTGCTTTAGACATTTCTTGCAGTCTTCATGAGACTCCTCCGTGTGTCGCCACCAGACAGTGACCAGTTAGTATTGCCATCATGTTCCTACAGTCTCTTCTATCGAGTGCCAATAGGAGTTTTGTGTTCCCATATCAATAAGTCGCAGAAATTCCCTTAGAAAACAGAAGATTATAGCAAGGGAAATGTGTTGGTCCATATACAAAAATCTCTGTTATCGGAATAATCTTCTGTTTTCTAAGAGAATTTCTGCGAAAGCGATCGCGAACAGTTGTTGTGACTGAATTGGCTCGAAACACGCAAAGAAGACCACTTCTTTTTCTATCATCATCTGAATCACGGTTAACAAGACAATACCTATTGCATTATATACTAAAGGGTTAATCATCGATTCTGTTACTCTCAAGTAATCTCAACTGACGCCCAAGCGCCTCGAGGCAACTTGCAACAACGGCATCAGTCACTTGGCTTTTCTGCTCCACTTGGCGGCTTTTCACAATATTATTTTTATGCAGCTGGACAGTTCTGATATGCGCTCGTACCCTTATTCATCAGGACTATAAATACTATTTTTACAGTATGGCTAAGGCGCCGCGCACGCAATGCTGTCCAAACTTGTTCTTTGATTTTTTGGAGCAATGCGTTGATAGTCACCACAACGGCATAGCTTCACATGAAATATATGTACGTATATTTATATGTATTTAAATCGCAAATGTTTGTAGTAATGCTGTGTATTTGAAACCTTCGAGCGATCGCCGCGTACAGGTGGCTGACCAAAATCTAATGAGTTACGCCAACAGCCAAAGCATAGAAGTTAGCGAATATAAAACCTCATATTTTATAAGCGTATATGTAGATGCAAAGTCATTAGGGTGATCCTTAAAAGAAACTAATTTCAAATTTATGGGCTAAAATGAAGCTAAATACATAACTAGTAAGAAAAGGCTAATAGGGAGTCCACATATTCAGAACCGAGGACACTTGTAGGTTATAAAATTCATTAATATCCTCAGTGAAACTTTTTTAATTAAAAAATTCTTAAATTTTAGATTTGTATGAGTGTAAATTTTTACCCAAAAATCAAATATACATTCTATTTTGGCTCACCCTAATGTATATTTGTAAAACAGAAGGCAAAGGGACTAATTTTCGATTTTCAGTCGCGTCCGAGCTGCTGAAAAACTCTTTAGAAAACGATTTTTCATAACAACTTTTACTTTATCTCAATTGCATATTCAACCAACGAACCACCGTGTAGTAATCACGCATAAATCAGTGGGACCCTTTGCATGGTGCAACCTTCAGCAAACAACATACTGAGATTTTCGCATAGGTGGCAACTCGTTGTGCTGAGAGTATCTTTACTACATTTGCCGACATATTTCTCTGCCAGGTGCTTCTCGGCTATTTCTGCAGCGGTTGCATGGCTGCAAAGTGCGGAATATGCATTTAGCAGGTGATGCTGCAGTTCAGCAACAACAACAATGCATGCTGTAAATGTTTCTGCCTTCGCATATGACCGCACTGCAACTGGTGCCCAGGTTTGTTGCATACACCTTATGTTGCAAGCAGCTGTTTTCTTTAATATACTCTTGCATGCAGAATTCGCTCTTCAAGGCGTCGGCATATGGTTGTTGTAGTGGTTGTGGCATCACTCCCATTTGTTCATTTGCAGGCAGATTAATCAATTTGATTTCTTATGTTGTTGTGTTGCAAGTCCGTTTTTACTAGCCAACGGCTCCATTATAGCGTCTGCGACTGCCGTGTGGCATGCCACGATCCTGGAAACTTTATGCCACGCATTCGCTGTGGCGGAATGCGCCGTTTTGCAGTTGTTATAGGGCTGCTTCTACAAGAAAGATTCTGCAACATAAATCTGTTGTTTTTGCTGCATTACAACTACTTTGTTTTGTTTTTGTTGTAATCGCTTCATAGTTTTACGCTTATCAGCCGATAAACTTGACAAAATGAGCGCAACTAAAAAGTTCGAAAGCGAGCAGCGCTTTAAATTGCGCATATTTGCGGCTACTTGCCACATGCCGTGCCGCATGTGCCATATGACACATTGTAAATACGAAATATGCGAGTTAATTGAAATGTCACTCAAATGTATTTAACGTAAAAATGGGTTTTTACTATTTTTGGATCTAAACCAGGCACGCACGCAGACACCCGCTCATGCAACAGCATGCAACATGTGATTTACCAACATGTGCAAATATGCCACTCTGTGAAGTACCATAACAAGCCATGTCTGTAAGCTGTGGCGCGTAAATACTAAGTCAGTCTCTAAGCTTGTGGCAAGTAAAGTGAGAAATGTTGCAAGTATTTGTTCCAGCCATCAGGGTACAGCATTTGTAGCCGATATGATTGCGTGTCAAATTAGTTGCGCAACTGCAGCTTGCAGCGCAGCATTACAGCAACACTGTGGCAGTTGCACCTGTTGCAGCAAGGAATATGCGCAACAAGCGGTTAGACTAGTAAATTGTAGAATAAAAGTAACAAATTAGGAGAAGAGTTGTGGCTGAACTCCATGTTGCACATACCAAATACTTGTCTATTGTATGTGTGCGTATGCAACATAATCAGTGGACCACATTGCTGCCACTTAGCGTTATGTAGGTGTGCCTGTGTGTAAGTAATGAGCTTCATAATCAATTGTGGCAGTTAGTAATGTTGCCATACCGCTGCCACACATCTGCTTATTGTTGCATAATTTCCACTAACATATTGTCAGTTAATCTAAGTCCGAGCTTGCGCTTACAGAAAGTTGCAAGTATACAGTTTCTAATTGAACGAAGACATAATTTTTTGCCAAGTTTACTGCTTCTCTTACTCTCGTATTTTCCGCATGCCATCATGTCTTCTGCATGCCACACGAACATTAGTTGCATACAAAAACGAATGTGTCAACTGATTGTTGTTGTGGCGTAAGTAAGCAATGGCGGCGATGGTGGTGGCACGCACTTGCCAAGTCGCTGCATGCTGAAGTTAACACTTCGCTGGAGTTGCTGCCGTTTAACAAATACATATAAGCACAAGTACACATATACATATATTTACGAATACATTCCTTGTACTGCTGGAGCCGTCGATTGTACTTAGCACGCAAGATTTGTTGCTCAGCGCAATTGTCATTGAGCTATTGACAGCTGGTAGAAAGTGTTTGCGCTACGTGCGAAGAAATGTGCAGTGATTTCTGCGAACCCGCTGAGGGAGTTTCTTCCGCGTTGCACATACTTATATGCACCGCATGCCGGCGGGAATGAGAAATGAATTAATGAATAAATTTGAAAATGATTTTTGTAATATAAAAGGTGACCCATATCGATGTTCCATACTTTTTTTAAAAAAAAGTGCAGAAACTTCAAATTGATTGGGAATGTTTGCTATCATTTGAAAGAACATTCTTTGTCTTTTTTTGGAGATTATCTCTCTTATATATTGCGGCTTTTCGATGACTCGTTCGAGCATATTGACTGGTAACTGGAAAATGACACGTGTGATAGTTTGCTCCAATGCCAATTGAAGCCTGATTGTCCGCATAGACTTTAGACTTTGCATATTCCAAAGGAAAAAGGCCCATCACGCAAAACTGTCTGCTCACCGAATTTTTCCATTAATAAACCCCTTGATTGGTGCGATGTGTGGAAAGTGGCGCTGCCTTTTGAAATCAAATGTCGCCGAGATGACGAGTTTGAATTTAAAGCATCAAATATTCGGATATCATGGTGCTATAACGGCCGCCATTGACGGTTTGCTTTCTCACCGGCATCATTTTTGAAAATATATATATATATATACTACACCAACTCGTTGTTTTTTCTGGATGAAATGGCAGTTTTTGAATCACTTCAGGTTGCTTTTCGTCACAAATGCGGCAACTTTGCTTGTTTACATATCCACTAATCAGAAATGTGCCTCATCGCTGAACAAAATTTGGTTCGAAAACGTCGGACCTTCTTGGAACTTTTCCAGAGCCCAATAAGTGTGGCAAAGTCGCTTGTGAAGATCGAGCGGCTTTAATTCTTGACAAGCATTAGCTTGTAGTTTCAATTTAAGATGTCCGAGTTATTTCGCTGAATCGACTCTCCTTGGTCTTCGTGGTTCATTTAAACTGTGCGCACACACCATAGCGAATTTTTTTTTTGATATTTCGGTACAACGTTTTTTATATTAATGTGAAAAATTCAGTGAAAGCCAAGCAGTCATCGAAAACTCGTCTCTATCAAGTCACCCGAGCTTAATTACGATAACATCGAAAAAGTTTGAGTAACAGTGCTTAAACTCGTTGCGTTTTCCTCTAAGGATATTAACATCACTTGTGGATCGACGCAGCATATTTCGATTAAAATGATTTCGAGTAAATGATAAACTCGACCAAAGAGATCTACAAAAATCATATTCAGTCAAGGTCGTTTTAAAGATGCGAACGCATCATTGCCGTTGCAGAGTCGTGGGTTTTGAATATGATATCAATCCGCCTATATAAAACAGCAAATTACCCATAAGTTTAAGTTTTTTGTTAATAACTTAAGTGAGTTTTTACTATGTAATTAATTAATGCTTAAGCAATAGGTTGATACCAGGTAGAAGTGCTGCCTTTATGGTTTCAATTAGCGCTAGATATTACATTTCGATGTATTTCAGTAAAATTGATTATATCCGTTATGTTTAATGGGGACGGCAACAGGTAAAATGAGACAAATATCAGTAACTCACCAAATTGTTTTTTTTTTGTTTTTTATTGAATCGTAATAAAGTTATTGTTGTACATTTCATTCAAATTGCAACTAGTGAAAAATGTGAGCTAACAAGCAATATTTTTCTAAATGTATAAGGTAAAACAATAAAAGTTCTATAAGAATTTTTGTTTGTTTTAAAAACTAAATACACAGTACAACAGCTAATCTGGGGGGTGTAAAATTCCAAGTCAGGGTGATGGTACTAGGTCAGTATAGTAAAACCCTCAAAGGGTTTAGCGTTCGTATGTGTAAGTTTTTTTTATGACATTTTACATTTTTTCTTATGTTATAGTGAACGAAAATTTTGTACCAAATATAGTGTGTAAAAGCTGCTACAACCGTCTAATGGATTGGAAAAATAGATAATAGTGGTTCGCGAGTATGATGTAGATCTTACTTGCTTTTGTATTACAGGGCACTTACAATTTTCCAAATAATCTGAAAAAAAATATGAGTGAAAAACATTAGCGATTATTAACATAAGGACTAAAAGAAAATTCCGAAAGAAGATTCTAAATTGCGGATGTCGGAAATAATACTATTTTATACTCCTGCAACATGTTGATAAAGAGTATAATAGCTTGTTGTTTGAGATATCGAAATAAACCTTAAGGGGGTATTTTGGGTGTTTTTAGTATCCATTTTTTACTAGTTATTTGTTAATTTTAGAAGAGTACAGAAAAAAATTAAATACTAAAAAAAGTTAAAAAATGCAAAAATTATGAGCTGACGAAGTGGGGGGTCTCTAAAAATTTCCACGTGACCATACCCATGATTTCAACCCTCCTAGTTATCTGCAACCAAAAAAAACGATTATTAATCTAGAATAATGCCGCAATGGCCGGAATTACGGACAAGTGGAAAACAATTTTTTTCACAAAATGGCGACTGCCTGAAAAAAAAAGTTCAAAAAAGTTTTTGGTTCACTTTTTCTGACTATTTCGAGTTTTTTTTAAATAATAAAAATAAAAATTTGGGAATGGGGCTAGTTCCAATCATAGACAAGCCTATAAAGAAGACTCTATAAAAATTTCAAGTAAATCGGTCCAGTAGAATCTTAGAAATCGTGGGTATCGTTCCGAAAAAGTCATTTTTTGAGAAAAATCGGCTGTATCTCCGAAAATAAGTCGACTTTTGAAAAATCCTTCCAAGGTCATATTTTTTAAAAGTCTAAACTTTCAAGATATGCAAAAAAAAATCGATTTTTCAAAATCCTAGACAAGAATACCCACTGCCACGCTCACAATACGTCATTAATCGAAACCCTATTACATTACATTACCCATTTACATAACTAAGCAATAAATTATGGTATAAACCCATAATTTAGATTGCGGTAGAAACAAGCATATGTATAGGCTAAAAATCTTGTGAAAAGATGCGTGGCTCCATCCTATACCAGGCTCAATGTAAATATCTCCCACACCTTTCTAGCAAAAATTATCTAATTCGCTTAAAACAAATTCTTTAAGAACTCCTACCGACAGTGTGCATATGGATGAAATCGGACTATAACCTAAGCGTCTACTCTTATAACGGTTTTTCTAAAAACTCCTAAAAGTCAAATAGTAAAAAGTTCAATGCACCAAAGTCACTAAATTTTACACCCAAGATGACACATGAGGGTACTATAGGAACGGGGCTTTGAATTGGACGACGGCCATGTCACCGCCCACAATTAGGTATATCTATTTCTAGTCTTACTTAATGAATATCAACTAAATTTGATACATGATATTCTTCTAATAATAATATACTACAATGCAAAAATGGGGGATATCAGACCACAATCACGCCTAATTCCCATATACTTAATATAGTCTGAAATTACATTTGATTCTTTCCACCGCTGAATGTATCCGGATAGAACATAGCTGTTCAAGCGTATGTAAGTGCAGTGCGTATGCCGACTTTTGGAAGAAAATACCGGTCAATCTGTGAGATGTATTATTGTAATTGGGAGACAATCCTTTCCATTCCTTCACATAGTATGTCTGTAAATAAAAAATTGGTTAAATCATGTCAATACTTTTCTTAGTCCCTATATACCTAATATAAAGATTTTCGAAGTTCCAGTTGACTTAATGCCATCTACATCGGCCAATGTGGGGTTAGTTTAGTGCAATTAGGTAAGTGTATATTTTATTAACCGTGTATCTTTGTGCTTAGAATGGGTAAAACGATCTAAAAATAGTTTAAGCCCCCATATAATTGATATTCGATTTTTTGAAACATCCGGCTGACTTTACTCCATATTTGTATAGGTTTATATTTATAAAACTGCTTGAAAATTGGTTTCCAAGTATGCTTGTGTGATCTTTTTGGGTACTTGAGGTCTTATGTTAGGATGGTTTTAACATAATTTTCGTTGAAGGGAAGTAGAATATAACAATAAATCTATGCTAGTCTATGACCTTCAAAATAAGTTAATATGATATCAATTATGATTGTAATCTATGAGATTTAACCCTTTCGCTAAATTTATTCATATTGCCAACAACTGAAGGTATTCAACCAACTTAGATTCATGAAAGTTGCAAGACTATAAAATATTCGATTATACCTGAACTTGGCCCTCCCTTACTTGATTAACTGCAGTTAACGCGCAAACGCGAGCTCAACCCTTCCTTGTTTGGTTTTTTTTTAGTTTTGCAATTAATCACATATGTATATTCGATCGTTTTTGATTTATTTTAATATTTTGAAGATCATTTTTGGTTTCCATGAAAATATTAATCTTACCCAATGGTTACTCATACGACATGTTGTACTTTTGAATTAAATCTACGCTTTTCTAGCAGTCGTAAGAACGAATATCTACATAGAAGGCTCTGGATTTTACGAACCTTAGTAACATTTACTCTATTCACATTTTACAAGCATTTCCTTTTCACTTTTCGCTAACTGAAAGCAGCTGAGAATACACTGCCTTATCTTACCAGCCACTTCTAAGACACACACATTATTTTATTCGCAGCAGACTACTGCCACAGTAAGACTTTGCGGGCACAAAGCTTCTCCGCATTCACCTGTTTGCATTAAATGCGTAGAATATGGACGAATATACGTGCAACAAGGCGAATACTTGCCAACTCGTAAGTCAGACAATATGAACGGGATTGCGTTGCCAATTAAAATGCCTCCGCAGGCAGTCAACACGCAGCTACGCTCGTTCAAAGCTGCTGCATTTCCTGTTGCTTAGCAAAAGGGCAATTTCTTTTGCAGTGTGTAGCAGTGCCACAAGGTTCTTGTTGTTGTGGCTGTTGTTGTTGCTATGCACAACTCTTGCGTTGTCATTTACTTAGACAAATATCTATGTGTAAGTGTATTCATGCAGCGTTTTTCTGCATCATTCATAAAATCCCAACTTCTTCACACACTTTTCTATTTCATTCGCTGTCATACGCACGTTCTTTAGCAGGTAAGCTCGGGTGAGGGGGAAAGCACTGCAAGGCAACTACAATTGTCGCCAATTTAAAATGGCAATTGGCATTACTGGCATTGTTCGCATGTTTTCCCTTCTACATTCTTTCCTTCTTTGGCTGCTGTTTCTTTGCTATGCCTTCACTTTGCCGCCGTGACTGCCTAATGATGGTAAATCAAGCGCGTAAAGCTATGCGAGGTATTTAGTGGATGTTAAAGAACGAGTGAGCTACCCCATTCGCTCGTTCTTTGTGCGCTCTAACGACATTCGTGTGGCAAAAGACAAGGAAAAAACGCAGGTTTAGTATAACTCCATTTTACCCCGACATGCTCTTTGACGACGGCTTCCTTTTCTTTGACTCGCCCACTTAGTCCTCTTCTCACTTGCAGCGTGTATCAGCGCCCTGTCGTAGTGTCAGCGCCCATACTTTTCTGGCTGATTTCACTGGGTGATTATGTTGAATTACCGAATGAAACGTGTCCTTTTCGCTTTTGAGTTTTGCTGCTCCCAGTCGTCTCATTTCTCTGTAGCGCGTTAGCGCAGCAAGTCAATACAGTTTCTATGTTTTGTACGAAATGTCGCTGAAAAGAGTTAGAACTGCACATGACTACATCGTTCATTGTCGGTGCTATTTCGTTTCCGCAAGCAGGCATACGGAAATGTGAATGAATTTCTGATTATGATTTTTGAAGGAAAGTATACCTGCAGGAGATTAGTTACAGAATAAGAAATGCGAATAACTGTAAAACAAACAAAAGTCTGATCAGTTCGATCCATTCTTAGTTATAATAAATTTTGTACCTTTTGAGACGGGTCTCAGGTCTTCTGAAGTAAGCTGAAGTTATGAATCTCAGATCATTGAGTAAATAGCGGTTAAAGAAAGCGATTCAGCTATCTATAATTGATATGGTTCCAATGGACCTGTTGTTCAACAAGTGATATTCTGTTAACTATGCCCTTCTTAGAACAATTTGGAAATTTTGAATTTGTAAAATAGTTCTATACGATATGAAATTTCACGAGTTAACCAACGGCAGATCCATATTTCTCTGGTCCAATTTATTTTATTTCGTGAAGGAGTCAACAACTTTTTAAATAGTTCTTAATACTCATTTTTCTTTGCCGTTTAAGGGGCACACATTGTCACACTATGTGTTGTTGAAAATAAAACGACGAGTTTTGGCAAGATATTTTTTTCTTTTTTTTAGACAAAATAAAAGTTTTTAGGAAAAATATATTTCGGGTCACGGTCGAAAAAATTTAAAAATTGAAAAAATGGCGGCGTTTAAAAAAATTTAATTTTTCTCAAAATATGGGTAGTTTTTTGACAGGCTAAGGTTCGCTATCCTTAACACGTTTGCCGTGGTCGTCATCAAACGGAGGTTTCTCATCCGAGTTTGTTGTTAGCTTTTCATTGGGGGCGTTTCTTACATGGGGGGCTCCAAATCCAGCACGCAACTCTGGCGAGGGAGGACTAACCTTTTCACTTTAGCTCGCCTTCAAAGATATGTTCTTTGGCTACCCAGAGGATATTTGCTCTAAGACCGGAAGTCGTGAGCTGCTTGAGCCATATGTAAATTAATCGTTTCTGGCCACTCCCAAGTGAATGACGGTCAGAGAACTTTCCTTACTTGTGTGAATCCATCCATCGGATATTTCTGCTTTCTTTAAAATGGAAATGCAAAGCAAATGGGCCTTGTGGCGAACGAGGGCAAAACGAAATATCTTCTGTCATCAAACAAACAGTCGTCGCACTCGCGATTTGGCTCTCACGTCAATGTTGACAATTATAAAGTCGTAGATAATTTCGTCTTTCTTGGAACCAGAATTAACACCAACAACAATGTCAGCCTCGAAATCCAACGCAGAATAACTCTTTCCAACAGGTACTACTTCGGACTGAGAAGTATTCTCTCGACACGGTCACGGTGGCTAGATCATATTGTCGAATCGACGGAAACACTCCAGTTCTCAAAGTATTCGACGCAGTACCCCCTGAGGGAAGCAGAGGAAGAGAAAGACCTCCACCCCGTTGGAAAGACAAGGTGGAAAAGGACCTGGCTACACTTCGAATCTCTAATTGGCGCCAAACACCGAAAAGGAGGAACGTCTGGTGCGCTGTTGTAAACTCGGCTAACTACGCCAATAAAGCAAAAGAATGTTCGATTTCGATGAGAAAATTAAAAACTTGAAAGGTCAATATATAGAACACCTAGAAAACGATTTAAACTAATCCGATCATTTGTTTCTGAATAATCACTCAATCAAATTCGAAAAACGCTGTTCCAAGAAAACGCTTTTAAAGATAAACAGGTTAAACTAATTGAACTGCGGGTATTATTTTGGAAGGTTATAACCCAAAACCTATTTGAGCGGCTTAGCTATAAAGACCGTAACTCGAAAACTATTAAACTCTTTTTACATCGTCCTTGAAACATTCTTAAAAGGATGAAAAAAACTTTGTAACAAGTTTAGTGGACTTCATAAATAAGAGGAAAATCGGAAAATATGAAATATTCATGATCCAACAATATATAGAGGTATAGGCCTATGCTACAAGCACTTTCTTTGTAAGCACCCTTTGCAATTGATTTTTCTTTATTATCCATTTTTTTCAATGACAATCGAGTTCTGGCGAAATAAAATGAGTCACGTTTTGATTATAATACATATGTATGAACAGAAGTGTGCGAAACATATGCAATGAAATACACGTAAAAAATTCAGACAGGCGCAATATAATGGTTCAGTTTGGTTATACATATATATACATATATATATAGTATTAAGGTGTGTCATTCTAAGGCAACCTTTTTTTCAACTGAAAAACAGGCTAAAAACTTTCGAAAATGTGAAAAAAAGTCACTCAAAAGATGAGCTCTTAATATTAGAGGTGCCTATTTCAAATTTTCTGTTTTCCATATAAATTACATGGAAAAAAAATCATTTTTTTTGTGGTGGTTATTCTGCGGAGGTTATTATATGTGCACGCGATGGCTGCCAGTAGGGATGGTAAGCTCGATTCGGATTCTACTCGAGAATCGAGTTTTCTCGTAAAATAATCGATTTTTCGGAATCGATCTTCAGTAGTCGAAGTCGATTAAGAATCGATTCTTGACATTCGAAAAATCGATTATTTTACAAGAAAAAAAAAGTCTTGCGGTATTTTTATTGAATTATTTTTTTTTTATTGATATTGAAATGAATTTTTGATGACTCATGCCCAGCTCTTGACCGATGCTACGGCTGCTACTATGCCGGTCTCTTTCGACCAATTCAGCGATTTTATCGCAATTTTCGACGACAGGCCTTCCGGAGCGTGGCGCATCTTCGACCATTTCTACACCAGAACGAAAACGTTGAAACCATCGTTGTGCGGTGGAAATGGAAACTGTATAGGGTCCATAAACTGCACAAATTTTATTGGCTATTGGCGGCTTGAGATGCATTTTTGCCCTTATCGTAGCAGTACTGTAAAATATGCCGTATTTTCTCTTTATTTTGCTCCATGTTTGCGGCGCTATATCTCACGAACGACTTAAAAAAAAAAACGACAATCAATCAAACACGTGTTAGCGCTTGAAATTAGCTTTCCAAAAAGGTATAGCATGACCCGATGCGATGAATAAAACTAGAACTACGTGCTTTCAGCGCCAACTAGCCAAAATACCGCAAGACTTTTTTGACAACCTAATATTAATATTAAGAGCTCATCTTTTGAGTGACTTTTTTTCACATTTTCGAAAGTTTTTAGCCTGTTTTTCAGTTGAAAAAAAAGGTTGCCTCAGAATGACACACCCTAATATATATCCTTTTATTTACGCACAAATATACTATTTACATGTGAAATAAACGCATGAATGTATTTATTTATTGTTTTTTCTTTTGTATGAAATTTTCACTCCCACCATTTTACACAAATAAAGAAGGAAGTCTTCAGAAAGCACTGGCAGCGATATGTATATACCTTTATGTATGGCAAGTGATTGCACAATAAGCATAATAACAGGCACACAAATGAAATAGTACGCAGAGAAGTATGTGTGCAAATACTTACCGACTCATTGCCCCGTTCAATGCAGCTTTGTAAAGACAACAATGACACATTATATAAAAAATCCCCAAAGGACACAGACATGAAATAATAATAAAAAGTACACAGCCGCAAAGTAGGGTTAAACGCTAACAAGTCAATGCAGTAAAGAGTTAGAGTAGTGAAAATGGGCTGACTAAGCTCTAGTGGTAAGGGTTAAAAGCCACTCTGCTCGCTTTATGCTACGGAACAAGTGGGTGGAAACTGAATCACCACTGATTGCAGGGGAGTAAGCATAGCAGACATTTCTTTGGAAATCCTTACAATTTATTACTGAAGAAATACAAAAATAAATTACACAATAAGAAGTCATGTGCTCCCTTAGAACAAGACGCTACCGAAAAATGCAGTTATGTTTGGAATTCGCTCGCAGTCATCTGCTGTGGTTCGTCATGTTTGGTTGGAATGTGAGTTATTTGAATATAATTGAGGGAACTTGTTTTCTAATAAAGCAGCAACTTTGCGCCTGCACTTTAAATATCGGGCGAAAACTAGCCCTAGATCGCAAATAACTATAAACTACGCGTGCCTGATTTTTTATATTTTTGGCTTTAATCCTGGCAAGTTGCATGAGCATAAAAAGTTCGGTTTTAACCGAACTTACACTTTCTTAGATGTTTTAGTGTGTTTTTTGAGCACCAGTAACGAAAATTAAATACGTTATATTAGTGGCAAATAATACGAAGGAAACACGAGCCCACCTTGAACGCCTTATCCCATTAGTTTTTATTGAGATTGATTGAATAATGACTCATACAGATGTGTATTAGCTCTTGTTCACTCTGAGCCAGCTGAAAATGCTCATTCTATTCACTAAACTCATCCCTCAAAGCATAGGTCGAAGCGGAGTGTCCTTCAAAGATTATTTTACCTCTCATTAATAGTTCGCAAGATTTCCTGTCTTCTACTTATATTTTGGATCTACTCACTTTATCTCTTTAGAAGTTGTTTGCCTGGGTTCTTTTAATTCTTTGTATATCCTAGTTTCTTTATGAAAGGCCTATCCCATCACACATTCAAGCAGAACTTCGCCTGATTTTTTTAATTATTCCTCCAAATCATGATAAAGCCAATTTTTAGTGCCAGGCTTCTTTAGAAGACATCTAGTTAGTATTGGCTTCACTAGTGATGAGGAGAGCAAACTTTTAGGTTTTCATCGGAATCTTTTGACAACCGGTAATAGTCAAGGTTGTCTGAAAAAATGCGATCTTTAACCTCGACTATAATCTTTTCGTGAACCTGTTATCTAAAAGCCGTCTCAACAGACCCAACCATAGATTTTTCGTCGATACCTGAATGCCTTGATTCATTCCTTGATTCCTTGATATCTTTGACATCACAAAGAACCGGTATTTTATCTGTAAAATCAACATGTTCTCTATCGCCAAGTAACAGCCCCGAAACCTAAACTAACTTATATATTCTGACTCTTCTAAGTGGCGGCTAAAAATATCTAATAATTTTGTATCCCCTTCGGCACCTCGAAGTCGTTCATACTTGTATATGTTGGTATGGTTTCATTAAGTTATTTGTACTTATATCGCCGGTCTCCGTCTGGCCTCTAAGGCTAAATTTGTCTGATTTTATAGTTGAATGATATGAATCCTGCCTGTAATAGGCCTTTAGTAGTTGATAACTTCTTAGGTGAATCACACGTATGTAAATACTCTTCTGTAAATCTTATTTTCCCGGGATGGCAATGCATACGAGTGCGAGTGGTATATGATAAATATGAGAACATGACTCTAAACTAATATTAGCATAGTATTTTTTATATATATTTATGCCGACATCTTCTTCCTTTTCTTTCAATTGTTTGCCAAAGTATTAGCCCCGTTGACAGTGTCAGCGATTTCCTCATAAGCGCACAATGTGGGTTCAAAGTTGATTCATATCACAGGCCAGGATTCGCTTATTTACACACGTATTGTATAAACCGCAAGTCACAAGACAAGTAAACCCTCCAAGAGAAGAAAAACGCTAAATTGCGGATGTAACAGGCAGCAACATTAAAAGCCCTAAGAAAACTGAAATGAGAACGAATACACCAAGGGAAAGGTGTTTGATTTCGCCGCGCTTTATTGACTGCGCCTGTCAAATTATGCATTGTGCCATATAGCATATTGTTCGGCTCGTCATGCACAGTCATACGTAATCCTGAATATTATGACGGCTTCGTCTTTGTTGTTAGAATTTTATTAAACACGAGTAATAAAAATAAAAAACGAGAGACGCTAAATACAATGCAAATGAATGCAGATGAAATCTCTGCCGCCCACAATTCTTTGTAGCACAATATACATTCTATATGAATATGTACATATATAGACATCCCCTCGAGAGTTGTTATGTTGCTAAACTGAAGTAGCGTAATCTGCAATAACTTTTAGGGTTATCTGCGTTGGCTAAAATATACAAAGCTAAGTGTGCGCGTGCACTAAATTAGCGATTTATTTGCATAAATTGTAGATAAGTCATGATTTCCTAGCAGATTATGTAAGCCGTTATATTACACTTAATGCCACGGCATCACTTTTACAAAATAGTAGCGTACTAAAAAAGGAGTATTGCAAAATTGTAGGCATTGGAGAGATTTGATCGCATTTGATAAGGTATAAGATTATTGAAAAACTGGGAGACGGTTTTTGGTGGGATCCAGATTCAGGTCACACCTTTTGAAAAATCTACGTATGAAAACTAAATTCAAGAAAAGCATGTCAACCGATCTAAACAAATTCTCTGTTTTGGAACAAATTCTCTGTTTGGAATCTGTGCCGAATTTCAAAAAAAAGTACAAGTACTCATCAGTTAGTTTATATGGCTGCTATTTATGGTGTTCCAATATCGGCGGTTCCAAATAAAGTTAAGGATATGACAAAATCGTCTCAGCTCATCATGTTGATCGTTTATGTCTATACTTTAGGGGCTCCGAAGGGTCTACGGTGGTGACCTTCCAAACGCGGGACAGTCAAGAAGGAAGTGTTGAGTTGTTTCTACCTCATATTCTTCCATACAGCCTCTGCAAATAGCGTCTGGTAGGATTCCCAACCTTACTGCGTGGACGTCAGAGGGGCAAAGGCCAATTAAAAGCCCTACTTTACTGAAGGCAAGGAGATCTCTTGCGATGGATCTTAGGCTAAAAGGCTTTTGAAACAGCGCATATGCTACATATGGCCCAAGCTTCTGCGAAGCAAAATTATGTAGTAGTAGAACACAAGAAGATAACGGAGCACCGACCCGCTTCCATTCTACCGATAGCGGTTCTAGGGTGCCTTCTCTTGCAAGTTCAGCAGCTTTACAGTTTCCTGTGATTCTGCTGTGGCTGACACCCACACCAGTTTCATCACAAAGACACTCGATGCTATTGATAGCGAGATTATGCACTGTTCGACCAGCCTTGAACGCACCGTTAATGAATTCAAGGCTAGTATCTCCGCTCTGCTATCTGAGTGGAAGGTCACTTCTCTGAAGGAGGCTGCACTGCGGAGCAGTAAATCTACTGCTAACTTAATGGCTGTAGCCTCGGCCTGGAAGACACTGCAATAGTCAGGTTGTCTGAAACTGGAGTTGATGGAGAGCTCCTGATAGTATACCCCTCCACCAAGCTTGGACCCATCCGTGAAGAAGCTCACTGCCCCTCTCCTCCAACAGCTTCTTCCCACCAACAACTCCTTCGCCGGTATATGGGTAGAGAAGGAGCCGCTAGAGTGTGGCAACTCCATGATCCAACTGATCCGGTATGAAGTCAAAGTGAGTGAGAATATCCGAGTGTTCAGACCCGTGCTTTTTTAAAAACCCAGACTCTCTGAGCCTGATGGCATCTTTTGCAGCCATATACCTTCCGGCGATGTCCATGGGCAATATGTGCGGATCGCGTTAAGTGCCATGGTTGGAGCGGCCCGTTGAATGCTCTCGAGTTTTTTTGCTAGTGTGTTTTTTTTCTAGACCCCCCCACCACATAAAGACTCCGTAGAAATTAATGGGTTTGATTATGTTGTTATTCCGTGAGAGAATCCTTCTTTTGCCAAGGACTTTTCCACAGCAATACAAGGCAATCGATGCCTTTTTTGCTCTCTTTTCGATTTTCGGCTTCCATGAAAGCTTCCTATACACGATGAGCCCTAGATATTTCACTGTGTCCCCTGGTTGCAGACGGATGTCTACACCGAGACGAGTAATGTTCCTAAAAAATAACTTACCTGCAAATCTGCAAATCTTATAATCAAAATCAAAATTGGTAGACAACTCCTCGCAATTTCTAAAGCAATGTGGAGCCTTCCGACAATTACTAATATCTTTATATATTCATATATTGCTCAGTAGCTTGAACTTCATGCCACAGAGTTTCGGAAATTTAGTAGTATGAAATATTAAATACCATCCTAAATATAATTTTAGTGTAAAATATAAATGACTTACTACTTTTCTCTAAGGCTTACGGTGACTGATGGCGAATGTAGCCTTAGTTAAAGTAGATACTTCAACCTAACCTCATTTTCAGAGCACATATCGTTGACCGATTAGAATGTGCATTAATAAAATATTCGTCTGTATGAATTGGTTAAGCCGAGTAAATATATCTAAATACACACAAATATACCCACACACACAAACTTACACGTCAACGACATGCTCGGCTGCATTCAGTTCCGTTTTGAGGGAATTTGTAAGCCCACAGTTTGTCGACCACAATTTCCGGCGACGCATTTAAAGAGCTGACAAGGAGGGAAACAAACGCCAGAAAAAGCATAACTAGGCGAGGTAAAAATACGGCGAAATCCCCTCGTAACGTTTAGCATATACAATTTTGTTTATGCAAAATACTAAGAGGGGTTGTCGCTGTGTGTGGGTGTTTTACATATGTATGTATACACAAGACTGTGGCAAGGGTGATGTTAAGGGCAGAGTATTTAAAGTCAAAAATATGCTTTTATGACTGAAAACAAACAGAAACGCAAAGACGGTAGAGATTTACACATTTTTGTTTTCTTTTACTTGCTTAAGTAAAATAAAATGCATAAAAACGGAAGCGAGCGAGTGAAGGCGTATTATAAGGGACCACGAATGTCTCGATGAATGGTGAATTCTTGGAATTTACTGTAGATGGGGGGAGGCTAAGCAAGTGAACAAAGGAAAAGTGCAAAAAAGTGGATTGAAAAAACTGCAGAGGCGACAGCAAGTGCATGCCGAGGGGTGACTGATGAATGGGTTAATATATAGCATTGCCTCCGGTAGTCGGCCAGATGGCAAAACTCCCCTCATTTTGCAAAAATTCTGCACACACACCGGCACTACTCGCAATCCAATGCAGTTAAGTACAATTGTAGTGCTTGTATGAAACCATGAGCGCCCACTGCAGATGGCCGCAGAGGAAATTGTTGCTTGCAACCGGCGCGCCGTCGCCTGTTTGTTTGCGTCGTGTCTGCGGCATGCGCAAGTGTGTGTTTTGCTCTTTCTTGTTTTCGTGTGGGTGGCACATGCTACAAGTGCGGACGGTCGCAGCGACGCTGTGGCGGATGACGCCGTCGCCACTTGAGCGCGTAGCAGCACTTGTAAGCGCGTGCACCTACTCATAAATCCACCATAAACATACTACAAGGTCTATATGCAAATATACTTGTATTTGCAGCAATGTGTTGGTGCGTGTATAAACCCTGTATAGTCTATACTACAGCTTAGTCCGTCTGTGTACTGTGTAGTTTCCAGTTTATTTTTCTGCCGCCTATTAGTGTGAATGACGCGCCTATGTCTGTCTGTGTAAGCTTATGTCCTCATCTCTGGCTATGAATGAAAATTTCGCTTCGCTGTTAAAATACGAGTCCCGGCTTTGGTTGCTTGGCGACAATATTTTATGAATGAATGCCTCATCATATCCGAGAAACAACATGAATGAGCGTATTATGTAATTTAAAGAATGCTCCTATTAGTAAGCAACATCAATTGCTGCTAGTAGCAACTGTCACAGCTGTCCTCTTCACCTGCGCAAGTACAGCTGTCTGACAAATGTATAAATAAGCTCAGCATATATTTTGTTCTCTCATTTCTCATTTTTGCTCTGTATAAAGCCTTTAGTTAGCGAACCTGGCAGATTACGCCCCAAGTAGGGTATACTTATGGTACACTGTGATTTTTTTAATCACCAAATCATAATATTTCTTTCTCGGAAGAGTAAAGAAAACGTGTCGGATGGGATATTATTCTATGTTAAGTATTAAAATTTTAGATTTTTTTTTATTTGAATAAAGAGATATATTGATATTGATGCCAAACTTACATGGAAAATACTATTCTTAGAAAAGCAGATTTGTCCTATGTATACATTATGATATGTAGAAGTACGCTCCTCATGGTAATAATCATACGAAGTCATCAGCGATGAGTCGATTTAATCACGTCGGCGTGTCTGTGTATACGTAAATTTGCGCACGTTCCTTTCACCTCAAGAAGATCACTTGTCGGAACCGTTGATTTTGGACCACTATAGGACAAAGCAGCCATGCCAATTTGATGTGACATGTGGCTAGTGTTTCTAGAAAACGTTTTCATTGATTAACTTTTATAAACGTGATCCATTTCAAGGTTCCCTACTTTTTTCAAGGAAAAAACGTAGAAACTCCAAATTTAATGAGGAATGTTTACTGTTATTAGAAAGAACATTCTTTGGCATTAATTTTTTGAAGACGTCTTAGATGGTCCAACCATTGAGTGCAATTTTCCTTGACTAGTTCGAGCATTTCGATTGGTAACTGGCGAATGACACGCGTGATGTTTTGCTCCAAGGCCTGAATGGAAGCGGTATTGTCCGCATAGACTTTAGACATATCCCCACGAGAAAATGTCAAGCGGTGTAAAAACTTACGATCTTGGTGGCCAATCGCCCGGACCAAAAAGTGAACTTATGTGCTCATCAAAGTATTCTCTCAATAAATGCATTGTGGAGGAAGCGGCGCCATCTTGTTGAAACCAAATGTCGCCGAGATCACAAGCTTCCATTTCAAGAATCAAATAGTTGGTTATCATGGCGCGATAATGGCCGCCATTGCCAATTACGTTGTCACCGACATCATTTTTAAAGAAATAACGACCGACGATTTCACCGGCCCATAAACCAAACAAAGCAATGTTATTTCTGGATAAAATGGCAGCTCTTGAACCTCTTAAGGCTACTCTTTGACAATTTTGCTTGTTTACATATCCATTGAGATACAAAAGGGTCTCACCGCTGAACAAAATTTTGCTTTTGGAACTTTTCAAGAGCCCATAGAGTGGAGCGATGTCGCTTAAGCTGTATTTTGTAAGCTTTAAATTTAAGATCTCGACGAAAAATGCGCCAAGTTGTTCCATACCTCAATCCGAGTTGCTGCGAACGGCGCCGAATCGACTCTCCACGGTCTTCGTGTACCTTCTCAGCTACGGCTGTTATATTTTCTTCACAGCGTGCTGGACGTAATCTATTCGGTCGAATAATGAATGCTGGGTCTCAAGATTGATGATGTTGTTACGAATAGTATGTTCAGTAGGCCGATTTTATTGACCATAAGTTGAGCGAAGTTCACGTAACATATTCTTTACAAAAAGACAGTTTTCGTAATCAACTTGAACTTTCCATGATGAAATGCCAAACAATACTAAACAAAAATAACATGGCAGCCTAACACAACAAAAGAATATTGGATGCGTACCTCTACTTTGATCACCCGTTAGTTATAGATTTGGGCAATGTTTCGAGCAAAATTTTTTAAAGTAATTAGATTACATTTAATCTATTCGCTAATCTAGACCTTCCTCACTGAAGTTGAAGATTTATAAAACAACTGTTTTTGACATTAAAAAAATTACTTCGTTTAATATTTGTTAAAAAAATAGGTTTAGTGTCATATTATGTTATAAAATTCGTCTTGTTTTAAATATTTTGCATTTAATCGAAATAATGGACGCATTTTGTGACTTGAGAAATAGATTGTCTGGAGAATTCAGGTGCATTGCTTTCAATTTATTTGTTTGCTTACATTTTTTCTATTTGTATCTAGTACCTAAACATTAAATCAGTGGGGATAATGTGATAAAAATCTCAACTGACAAACCAATTAGGCTAAATCAGAATAGCGCAGGGAGATTTCGAGTTTATTACCTTCAAATCTCCCGCTGACGAGATTAATAAGTATAATTTTTAAATGGCGAAATATTGATATTTTTCATAGATTAATGAGATAATCTACCCAACGGCCTACATCTTATAAATTAGTGTCGTTCGGAACATAGCTAGAATTAGTTTTTCAATTAGTTTGTAGGAAATGCGATTTTAATTAGTGGGTATATACGACCCATGGCGATATAGCGATTCGAACGGTCTACCAATTTATCGATATCTATATTGTAGTGTAATTGCCTTTTTGTTTTAAAATTGGCCTGAGTATCGACGGTTGCTTTCTTGCGTCCATTCCCTTGCCGTTTTCTCATACTCAAATATAATACTCATAACAGATATCTCACGTTCCTTAGAAATTTTTAGTTTCGGATATTTCGAGCTGCGCGATTTGAAGCATCAAAAATAATTTTGAGCACATTTTTGATATTTCCGTTTAGAATGGCCCCTTTAGACATGTAAGGGGTTAATCGCATTCTGTAAATTTACTAAGTTATTAGCGCTACAAAGCTTAATATCTATTCATTTCGTTTTGTGAAACTCTGCCATTTCCCTCAGGGTATTGGTTTCTAGTTACCAACATTCTCGCAGGCAAATGCAACAACTTACTAATCCTCTCGAAAGGGTAATGACGTTCCATATATTCTTGTATAGAGTGCTTGACTCACCTGCAGCACAAACCTCAGAACAACAGATTATCTTTATATATAAATATATATGAATAATTTTATTTTAATCCTCACAAATTTAAACGTATATATTTAGCCACCAGCTGCGTGGAATATGTAATAAATAATACAATTTACTTAAGTTATATACATAAGTAATATCATAGTATATGCTGCAAATTGTATTAGTGTGCATTTCTTACTGCCACTGCACCTACTTGACTGCTTATGAGTGAGTGAATGAGTCACAAATGATAAGTTGGTGTTTAATTTGCTTCTATGTAGCTTACTATGGAGTAAGCGCTATAAAAATATTTAATATTTTTTTGCTTTCTCTCCTACCACTGAAGCGCCAAGTACAATATTTTCAAAATAAAGTTCTTGTCTACGTATTGGCATATGCTATACATATTTGAATGTGTATTTTTATACCGTTAAAATGGGCATTAATTAGATTCTCGCCATTAAATTGCTTTTGTGTTGTCCAATTAGGCGTTTTTCACCTTCCACTAATTGCAGCAGCAAAGATTTTATGGATGAATGAAAGCGTAAACAAATGACTACTTGCTCATACTTACATAATGCACGGAATATTGTGGCAAATTACATTCCGACTGTAGAAATGAGAAGAAATAAGAATTTGGTACGAACACCAACTGTTGTTTATAGGAATTTAAAAACGGAAATGCGCTTAAAATTTTAAAAATTTACTATATACTATCTTAAAGTTTAGTAGAACTGAAATTTTTGTGCAATAAATTTTGAACCTTGCAACCAAATTCTCCGTGTGTTTGCTATTACTTAACATGATTGGTCGAACAGTTCTCCACTCAAACCTATCTAGCTTTAACGGGTAAAATATTATTAATCCTGTTTGGGTACTATTTTTGAGTACCTACGCTGACGTAATATTAACATTTTTTTTTTTCAATTTCTGATCTCGTATACCTCTTTATATAGTTATTGCTGACAAGAGTTTCAACAAAATAAAGTGTCTCTGATTTTGTTTTTTTATACAAAAATATGGAAAGATTGCTTGATTCATTTTGACTGCGCTCTAACACTGTCATCTATTTTAAAGGAACGGGCTTACAGTGAAGAGATCAGGTGTTAAAAATAAATATGACCAGTATTCCTATAAGTATTTTTATTCAGAATTATGCTTCGATTTATGGCTTTTTTCAAATTTGCATGTGTCTCATTCATTTACAAGTCCTGAAATATAAAAACATTAAGTTTTAATTCAATTTCGAAAAGTAATTGGACTGAGTCGACTTAAAACAAAAAACATATTGAACCAATCGTTACAATTCTTTAAAAACTTTCAAAATAGGCTCCTTCTGCGTCGATGCAACGCTGCCAGCTCAATTTCCAAGCATTGAAGGCATAACGGAAGGCATTCTACGGAATAGCCTTGATAGCCGAGGTGCCTGCTGCTTGGATCCCCTCTGTCATCTCAAAATGCTTGCCTTTCATCTCTTTGTATCGGGATCATACTCAAAGATCCATAACTCGTCACCTGTGATTACGTTATTCAAAAATTGGGGTCATACATGTTCAAATTTTCTTGCCACCCTTCCACTCGCCGCAATTTTTGGTCATCAGTGAGCACTTTTGGGACGACCTTCGACCACACCTTGCGCATGTTCAAGTGCTCCGTCACAATGTTATGAACCACAGATTTTGATAAATTTAACATCCGGGCAATTAAACGAATACTTAGTCGACGATCTGAGTTCAAAACTTTGCGCACACGAGTCTCATGGTCGGTGTTTGTCGAAGTCGCAAGTCTCCCAGCCACTCTTCATCAGCGACCTCTTCCAGGCGCCCCAAAAATTCCACCGAAACACACCACTTCTGGCTAAAGAAATATGTGGATAAGCCTGCTTAATCACATCAAACGTCTCTGTTGCAGATTTACCGAGTTCAACACAGAATTTAATCGCGTAACTCTGCTCTAACGAACGCTGCATTTTCGACTTGCACCACTCACAGAAACACGTCGCGCGAAGATGTTTAGCACCTGGAGAGTCAGTGCTCGGATACAACTGACCAGCCGCTCGTTCTTTAGCTAGGAACGCCCTCTACCGAATCCAGTTCGCACACTGAACGCTCCGAAGTACAGTCGCGGTGGTAGAAAATCAGTACTATTACTTTCCGAACAAACCCTGTAGGAGTGTTGCTGTAATATACAGACCAGCGCTCCAATTAAACTCTTATTTGAACTAATTTGAATGTAGGAGTTTTCACTTCCATTTCAATCGTTTTTTCTCCCTAATAATTTTTTCATTTTTTCCGTCAGTTCTAGTAATTATCGACTGCGAATTCATGCATTTATTGTTGACTCAATTGTCCAAATATACATACATGAAAATATGTATGCATGTGTAATTCATTCATAACTCGTTTGTTGTTGCCCTATGCGTGGAGGGAGAGCGAGGTTCAGCTCGCACTACATTGTTTAATGGCTTGCGAAAGTAAACAGAAATTATTTCTTTTTTTGTTCTTCTGAATATATGCATACAGTTATATGTATGCATATTAACTCGTATATATCTTGACTTCACTTTCATTACAGAATTCCACATAAGCATTCACACATCTTTACACACATACACAAGTCAATCCTTTTTCCCAGTCTGCGTGTTTTAATTCGATTTCAATTAGTTCGAATTATTAACATTCGACTTATTATTTAAAATTGAAAAGCACTTCAATAGTATAAAAGGACGCGAAACATTTTTATCTTGACTTTGATCGCTCAGTTTATCTTACAGTTATATAATATGTATGATTGTACGATTGCCTTCAAGAATAATCCATGCCAATTTTTGTATCTACATACTTAGATGTTTCGATACAAATAGTCAGCTTCTCAAGCAGATATCTCAGCCACTAGCTTGCTTATAAATAGTCGGTGAAACGGACATGACAAAGCTCAGCTCGTTACGCTGACCATTTAAAACCAGATGTACTTTCTTCGTATTCTTAATATATAGTTTATTGTATAGGTTACACAAATTATAATCCTACCTTATTGGCGTAGACACCGCTTTCTCTTGATTCGCTGAACTATGTTAATGTCGTCTTAAACAAGGTCTGTCGCAAAAGAAACAGAACTTTTCAAATATAACTGTTTCTGGTGGCGCCACCTATTAGTGGGTATATGAAATAAAAAAGTTGAACTCTTGTTGACATTTCGTAAATATTTTAAGACAATTGGATAGCTACAATCGATGTTATCGATCAAAAAGTGACAGCAGCTTTTGGTCATCGGTCGTAAAATGCAAAGAGCAAATATTAAATTTTGTTTTAAACTTGTGAAAACGTCTACTGAAACATTTCAAATAATGAAATAGTTTATGGTGATCAGTGCCTATCCCGTAGTAATGTGCATGAGTGGTTTAAGCGATTCCAAGAAGATCGTGAGGACCTCTGTGACGATCAGAAGTCGGGCCGGCCAAAATCAGTGATTACCCAAAACAATATTGAAAAAGTGCAGGAATTTATAAAGAATGAGCCGAAATCTTCTTTGCGTTACATGGAAATGGAGTTAAGTATCACCAAAGACTCTATTCATCGCATTTTGATAAATAAATTTGGTCTACGGAAGGTGTGCTCCAAGTGTGTTCCTCCCAAATTGACTGAAGAGGAAATATTGCTACGAATCCAACATTGTAAGGATTTGATTAAGGAGTCGAGAAAGGTCATAAACTACAAATATTCGATTGTGACTGGTGATGAAAGGTGATGCTTTCAATATGATCCCGAAACCAAACGTCAAAGTGCCGAATGGAAGCATCCAGACGAGCGATCACCGAAAAAAAGTCGTCTTCGTGATTTGTTTTTACGATTCCGAGGGTACTGTACACCGAGAGTTCGTCCCACCTAGCCAAACGATTAATGCTGTGTTTTACCTTGGTGTTATGAAGAGTCTTTTGTCACGCTTTCGCCGTGCTCGACCACAATACCGTGAGGCAGGGTCCTGGCGCCTGTTGCACGATAATGCGCCGTGTCATCGGTCGACGCTTGTCACTGATTTTTTGACAAAAAACTCCATATTAATTATTAATGTCTCACCCTACTCACCTGATCTGGCACCCTGTGATTTTTACCTATTTAGAAAACTTCGTTTGCCCATGAAAAAACACTGGTTTCAGGACATTTCAGCTATCCAAAAGGCGACGACCGATATTCTCAAGAGCATTCCGAAAAATGACCTTAAACACGCATTTGAACTTCTAATTGAATCGGGCTAAACGCTGTATCGAAGTACAAGGAAACTACATATGTACTTTGAAAAAAAATATATATAACTTTTGAAAAATATTATTGCTGTTTTTTTAACAGTCCTGTTTTTTTTGCGACAGACCTTGTATCTTGTACAGTTCGTTCTTCCATCGACTCCGGTGTTCGCAGTTGCCATTTCGCAAAGGACCATTAATCTTCTGCATAATCCTTCTCTCGAAAACTCTTAACGTTGACTCATCAGGACTTTTCTTTTCAAGTGCCTACTCAGTCGAAAGTAGCAACTGTTGGCAAGAGTTATTCTGCGTTAGATTTCGATTCTGACGTTGTTGGTGTTAATCCTAATTCCAAGATAGACGAAATTATCTACGACTTCGAAGTTATTACTTTCAACAGTGACGTGAGAGCATAGTCGCCAGTGCGACGACTATTTGTTTGATGACAGGAGATATTTTGCCTCGCCCTCTTTCACGGCCAGACCCATTTGCTTCGCTTCCTTATGCAGTCTGGAGAAAGAAGAACTTACGGCGCGGTTTTAATGGTCATTGATATTGATGTCATCGGCGTACGCCATCAGTGGTACATTATTGTTGAAGTATGTGCCTTCTCTTTTCAGATCTGCAACTCGAATAATTTTCTTTAGGGGTAGATTGAAGAAGTCGCTCGATAGGAAGTCGCCTTCTCTGAAATCTCGTTTGGTATCGAACGGCTCTGAGAGGTCTCTCCCGATCCTAACGGAGCTTTTGGTATTGCTCTACGTCAGTATACACAATCGTAATAGTTTTGTCGGGATACCAAATTCAGACATAGCGGCATAAAGGCAGCTCCTTTTCGTGCTATGAAAAGCAGCTTTGAAATCGACGAATGGTATGTGTCGATCCTCTTTTCTCGAGTCTTTTCCAAGACTTGACGCATCGTGAATTTCTGGTAGTTTGTTGATTTTCCAGGTCTATAGCCACACTGATAAGGTCCAATTAGTTTGTTAACGATGGGTTTTAATCTTTCACACAATACGCTCGATAGAACCTTCTATCGATATTGAGAAGACTTATCCCCCGGTAGTTGGCGCAGATTGTGATGTCGGCTGACAATCCATCGGACGCCGCCGCTTTGTTGTTCGGGTAATTGCTATCCGAACTTCGTCATGGTCGACAGCATTAGTCACAAAATCACCTCTGGTATACCAATTCGAAAATGTAATTGTAATACGTATTTATATGAAATCAACATTCTGATACAAAATAAAGTATTTAATATATTTATAATATTTGTTTTTCTGAAGCTCCAAATGTTATTCCTAAGTATCAACAATAATCGAAAATATAAAAATATCCAGTTTCGTTTTGACTTTGGAAAAACCCAACTATTTAATATTTTGTTGCACCGCTGTTCTCATTAATGGTATTAGTCTCACGTTTTGAAATTATTCTGACTAAATTGTGCTATAATGAAATTTAGAAATAAGTATGTTTAACACTTCTTCATACTTCTTCTTCTTCTTAAATTTTAAATGGATAAAAAATTAATACCGAAGATGCTGCAATATTATCGACGTTTGTAGCGCTTAGATCGATATGGTTTGGTGGCCAATATGGAAGAAAGTTTAAAAATAGGATGAATAGTACTAAAGGATATCTCTTTAGTTGCCTTAACTGTTTAATCCAATCTACAAAGTTTCGCTATATACACATACAATTCGATGTTTGGCTTACATGTACATAAAAGGATTTACGATAATGGCAGGGGTATGAAATGCTGCTATCCGAAATTTAGTGCAATCTCAGCATCGCAATAAATCTAACTTTTAACAAACTAAGCACGGCAGATTACACAAACAAAATGGTGTTACGAAATTTTTGTAAATTGTATCGTATTGTTGTAGTTACAACGATTGTAAAATATATTGCAGCACAGATCACATTGATACTACACATGTATTTAGAAGCTTTGCCATATTTTGAAGAATAAGGGCAACAAATTCGACCAAAAATTCCACTAAAAATTGTGTTTCATATGGATTCCACTGAATTGGTATTTATGTTTTTACATATGTTACATAGTTGTGCTGCGGCTATGTGTGCAAGTGTTAAAATTTGATGCCAAAATCTATATGCACAATTTGTTGGCATAAATAATAAAATCGAGCAGCATGTAAGCTTGCCAATTTGGAACAGAAATGCTGGTATTTTGGTGATAAAGTCCAAACATGCATGAAAAAATATGCCACTTAGATCGTAGAGTGCTCTAAAATTGAGTGCATTTCATTTAAAATACGTCCAGTTAATATTGCGATGTCCCAGATCAGAACCATATATTCCATTCTATAACCGCGTTTCCATAGAGTAACTTCCAGAAATTACTTTCTTACTACGTCCACATGAAATCTTAGTGAAGAACCAGCGCTTGATTACTTTCGCAATCAATTTCACTTGACTAATCCTTGCACTTCACATCACCCGGTGATGACATTCGTTAAAATACGAGTAGTGATGGAATTGGTCCACTTTTGCGTTACAGCGGAGCATCATGAAGACTAATTCAGTGTTATCGAAAGCTTCATATGGGCTAAAAATTTGCAGTGAGGTTTGTTTTTTACAAATACCCAAATTTATACTGTTATTGTGTTGTTCAAAAAGAGCAAAGGGAAATAAAGTGTAAATTAAGAACTTCTGTGTTCAAAATTGTAGCATTTTGGGAGTCAATATTGCTGAATTCGGTTGTGCTGTAAATATACGTGTATATACGTATGTACATACATATGTATATACCTTCACATGTTTTGATGCTTTATTTTAATTTATTTGTCATCTATGCTAGAAGTTTTATATAAATTTCGCACTATCTACTTGATTTGTGTTGTTCGTAATGGAGCTAACTTTTTTATGAATAATAATTTAAATATATTTAGGGTGCGCCATCTTTTATGTCGGTACATAAAAGATAGTGAAGGACTTTGGCGTATACTAACCAATTGAGTTTATTAGATATTTCTTTGAAATCTCAGTTCAGTACAAATATTATCTACTAATCGCTTGATTGATTATTTACATTGGAAGTGGTCATTTAGTTCCATTGTGCACTGCTTGGCGACTTTAAGAGGGTATTCCTGTATTTGGGGTACTGACAACCCATTCGAGATTATGAAACTATGTATATTACGTGCCCAAAATGTGACTATATTATTGATCGAATGATTACTGAGCCAGTTTTAATTCATTGCACTGTGTATTTAGTTGCAGTTCTATTCTACTTTTCCCAATATTTAGCAATTTTTATTTTTTTTTAGGAAGGATCAGTTTGAAATTGTACCCTATACTTCATCGTTCCCGTATAAGTATTGCACTGCTCTGTGCAATGCTTCGAAAATATTTCTGTACATCTCAAATAATAATAAACCTTTATATCTACACTCCAATTATTCCGCTATTTTTTTATGAGATGAAGGCGTTTGGTTTGTTTTGAATGCATTTGCGTCCTTCGCCCATAATCTAGCAAAGTGGCCGCGATGCCTTGACGACGAAAATGCCAATGCAATTTTTTTTTGTGATATTAAATATATCTGATGGCCTCGTCCTAAAAAAACTGCCTGGTTCAGGAGCAAAATCAGTATAACTCGTATTATAAGTATGCACATTTTTACTTATTTCTTTCTAATTTTGAATTAGTAAAATTTTTAAATGATTTTTACACGAATTTTGAGCAATTCTTATAATTTGAAATACAATTTTTTTTATTTATGAATTGTATTGAATTTTAATATAAAGAGATAAAAAGTATCCTATGTCCTTACCCTGGTTTTAAGCTACCTCCCCACCAATTGGTGTTACTAACACGACTTTCTTTTATGCATACATATATGTAGATATCCTACTTATGGCTTTTCTGAAACCATTTGGAATATATCACAAAGTTTTTTTGGTATTTGGTTAAGTGATTTCGGCGTGAAAGTGAAACAAATATACATATATTCACATTTATAAAGGGTGTTTTCTAGGCGTGTGAGTTTCAAGAAAAAATAAACGCGTATAATATAATGTTTGCTATGCAATAGAAGTGTTTGCCATTATGTTCTAAAAATGAATTCGGGCGAGTGACCGTTGCAGCTGGCTCAAATAAAATTCAGCCGAGAGGCCTAATTTTCGATAACTTTTTCCAGCAATTGGGGCCGCATACCAGTAATAACAACGAACTGAATATTTTCTTCCATATTTGATGTTTTCCGTAAATCTTCTCGGTCTTATATGCGTAGGCATAAGTCTTCGTGCGAGCCCAACCATTATTTTGGTAATAAATATGTACGATTTGTAAATTTTTATTCGGAATAAGTCTTTTCATTATGAAACGGCAAACCAAACTAAGTATAAATCAAGAAGACCTGTCATTGAAAGCCTCACGCCTAAAAAAACAGCCGTTAATAGAAAGCTTTAGGAAATAGTGGTAATTTACTATTAAGGAATTTCTTGGAAAATGGTACTATTGGTCGGTAACATGCAATAATCGTAACGACTCAAGTGGTGAATCATTGTAGCCGCGGGCGAAGACAAACGCCAAGATAAAAGAGCTTGTATTATGCTCTTAATGTATGTATGTATATCCGGTACCTACACACGTGCCTAGTTATATTTCCGCAAAGTTTTCACAGTCGCATACTGTTGTTTTGACTTATTGTACTTATACATATGTACGTAAATATACGTATATAGTATAACATATGTGATTAGAAGCTGCGACGTACAATAAATTAAATAAAATTTATTAAAATGGCATTCATAATGCTGTAACTAATATACATACATATGTATGTGCATATTGTGCATACATGCAGATTTTATGCGAGCGAAATAAACGACAATGCGATAGCGATGGCGGCAAAACGACATATTCAAAATCATGTTTATGAATAAAATTACAATAAAATAAATTGTAACGCCTTGCAAGCTACATATGTACTCGTATATACATATATACTTATACATCTATGTACATTTATACATATGTATATATATATTACGAATATGACTGCAACTTTTGGCGCCCATAGCACTTACGTACATACAAGTTGATGCAAAATTCAGTATATAGTAAAATATTGATGATAGAAGCCTTTTATCCTTCGTAAATGCAAATTTGTAAGCATGTATACTTGCATCCTGTAGGAAACCCCTTAGGAAATATAATTTTCACCGCTAAAACGTTTGGGGCTATAATAATCAATTTCAGAACATTTGCGTATAATAATTCGGAGACATTTTTTTTATTAAAACACAAGAAAAAAGTTGGCAGTAGCGAGCTATAATACCCTTCACATGTGAATTTCTTATACTACTTATCTATATATTATACTTATCAGCAATAACTATATTACATAATCAATAGTGGTCCGATGAATTCAATTTATTTGGCGGTTATAGCCGAGTTAACAGCTCGCCAGTCGTTTTTCTTTTTGCTACTTGGCGCCAATTGGATATTCCAAGCGAAGGCAGGTCCTTCTCCACCTGGTCCTTTTAACGAGTATATTCGACCCAATATCCGCCGTGGGAAGCAGAGGGAGACCTGCAGCAGGTTGCGTCGAATACTTTCAGAGCTGGAGTGTTTTCGTGACATGACCTGACCAACGTAGCCCCTGTTTTTTAATTCGAATTTAAATTCGAATGCGATATTCGCCGTGGCCAACACTCAAAGGATCATAAATCTTTCGCAGAACCTTTCTCTCGAAAACTCGCAACGTCGACTCATCAGATGTTGTCATCGTCCATGCCTCTGCACCATATAGCAGGACGGGAATTATGAGTGACTTATAGAGTTTGGTTTTTGTTCGTCGGGAGAGGACTTTACTTCGCAATTGCCTAGTTAGTCCAAAGTAGCTCCTGTTGGGACAAGCGTTGGATTTCGAGGCTGGCGTTGTTGTATTGGTATTGATGGTGGTTCCAAGATAGACGAACTTATCTACAACTTCGAAGTTACAACTGGTGAATATCTGATCGGTTGTTGATTTGCCAGGTTTATAGCCATACTGATAAGGTCCAATCAGTTTGTTGATGGTGGGCTTTAATCTTTTACACAATACGCTCGATAGAACCTTATATGCCATGTTTAGGAGACTTATCCTCCGGTAGTTGGCGCAGATTGCGGGGCTTTCCCTTTTTGTTGATTGGGCAGAGCAAACTTAAATTCCAATTGCTGGGCATGCTTTCGTTTGACCATATTTTACAAAGAAGCTGATACATGAAGATGATTAGTCAAATAAAAAGTTTTCCATACCGGAACTTAATATTGAACCAACACTTTATATGGTCGCTATATCCTGTAGTTGTCCGATCTCAACGGTTCAGACAAACTTCTTCAACTTCTTGGGAAGAAAATGGCATGAGCCAAATTTTAGATCAAAATAAAAAAAACTGATGGACTAGTTCGCTTGTACACAGGCAGTAACGAATATTGCTTAATAGACTTTGCTCGTCACGTTGATCATTCTGTATATTCCTTATAGGATCTCCACGGGCTCTCTTTTTGGCTGTTAAAAACTTGGTGACAAACTTAATATACACTACTCATTGTATAAAAAGTTGTCTAATGTTAGGATTAGTGACCAACGTTTGTCGTTATGACCGTAGTGACTAACAAGAAATCAGTTGTTCACTTTCTTTCTTGTCATATTTGACAGACCAAACAACCGTTAAGTGAAAAAGTTATTATAATCTGTAGTAACATGTTGCAACTGTATAAAATTGTCTGTCTATTAATTAATAAATAATTTCATTCGACTGTGTTGGAGTTAGTTAAGAATATTTTAAATATTTTCAAGTTTATTTTTTATTACCACAAAATACCGAGACTGGCAATGCTGCGTTGTAAGAGAGCAATCAGCTGATTCGTTTCTACAGGAAAAGTCCAATTCCCGTGGATATCCCACATTACGTTCGGTAGAAGTGGGGTTGAGTACTTGTATACAATGCGCTCTCATAAGTTAGGTCGTATCAGATGATGCGGTATACGTCGTGCACTAATTGAACCCTAAGACGGTAAATAGTCTGAGATGGTCGCTAAAATACGATTTTTTATTTCATAAGGTTTTAAAGCCAAAGAAAGTTTTTACGTAGAATCAAAAATTCTACTCGTGCTATCGTTATCGATATCGATTTTTCAAAACGCGATTTTCTCAAACCCGCTTTTGAAATTCATACAAGCTAATTTGAAAATTCTTCTACCAATCATTTTAAAATTTCGTACTTGCTTTCTTCATAATATTTAACTGTATATGAACCGATGAACCGAAAATGGAAATATTAACCTTATTTGCAAACAGGGCAGAAAAAATAACAAAATAACATGATTTTTGTTTAGACCCCGATAAGGAATTAAATTTTGTTTATTTTTATAGCGTTCAATTTTATATAGAAGAGATACATAGTATATATGTATGTATATTAGAAAAAGAAAATATTTCTCACAAATTTCAGATTTTATTTGTAAATGTCTTAAGGAGAAAATCGTCTAAAATTAATGGGCTACCCTGCAGGGTAGGTACATACACAGAACTCGAAGCAGTATTTTGAAAATTTCTGTCGAAATGTACATATGTATTTCAAGTTTATTTATTGCACACATACATTTAGGTATATTTACCTCTATGACAAACTTTAAATTTGTTTAGCTTTGGAAAAAAACCCAACAGCATACAAAATTGCATAACAAATAAATATGAATAACACATTTCGGTCATAACCAATAAATTGCCAATACTATCGTCTGCAAACAGTGCTATGCCATACGTCTTCCTGATAACCATACGCAGTTAGAACTACAACAGTAACAAATTACAAACACGTGTGGTTTAGAAAGTTTATTTATTGCAAAATTCTAATAGATACATTAAGTTTGCTTAGAATTTGTGCACAGCTTGTAATTCATTGCCGATTTGCTATGCATTGATTAGTTACATATACTATATAGTATTTGTAGTTATAAATAATATTTCTATTTATGTGCAGGTATGTAAATGCAATATTGCATAGGCGAGGCATCGCAAAATAATCTGAAAAATGAGATATTAGCATATGTCAAAGGGAAAATATTTTTTGTAAATTTATGAAAGCATCAACTGAAATAGATAATGTGAACGCACATAGCACAGATTATGCGGAATGCAGTTAAGGAAGTTTGAAAATTTAGGGAACATATTTTTTTAATAAATTTAGTTCACAGTGCTCATCTGCAGGCATAGTCCTCACATTCATTTTAAGTAGTAAGATCCATATTCCCAACCAGTTTGTCGACTGCTTTTTCTTTAAAGAAACTGAATTTTATAGGTTATGATGTCCTAATAGCTCGTTTTTTCCATACTGTTTTGGCCAAGAGCATCGCGTGTGTACCTACTGGCCAGTGTCCAGTCCGAACACCGACAAGAAAATCGGAAGACCTCTTACGTTTCACTCAAGCCCATAGGTGTAGTGCTAAAATGCACTCGCTTTCAATCGGAAATTTCACTGTGACGGAGCACATAACAAGTCTAATACGGAAAGAGTTTGATGCTGTTACTAATAAGAAAGCTCACTGCACTTCTGCTCCAACGGTTTCGTCTCGCGATATGAAAATAACTGTTTCAGTCGAAATTTGTTGTAAGGTTTTCTGGATACCTAAGAATATTATTTCTTTAAAAGCAATGGTTATAACGGATTATCCAAGTAGAGGTAATTTTTTCCATAACCTTTATTGAACACATAAAGCGTAAGTCGTATCAAGCTGTCATGCCATTTTTGTTCAGTATTATTTGGCATTTCATCATGGGACGACTTACGTCTGAACGGCGTCGGCGGTCAACGGTCTGATGTATGGAACGATTTAGTGCATTTTACGTCGAGATCTTAAATTGAAAGCGTACAAAATACAGCTTGTGCAAGAACAATCTTCCCAATCGACATCGCTTCGCTCTATTGTTCCAAGAAGATCCGACGTTTTCGAGCCAAATTTTGTTTAGCGATGAGACCCATTTCTGGCTTAATGGGTACGCAAACAAGCAAGTGGAACGAAGAGCACCCTGAAGAGTTTCAAGAGCTTCCATTTCATCGAGAAAAAGCAACGTTTTGATGTGGTTTGTGGGCCGGTGGAATCATCGGTCCATATTTCTTAAAAGAACGAAGCCAGTGTTAACCGGATATTAGATGCTTGATATTGAAGCTCTTAATCTCGGCAACATTTGGTTTCAACAAGACGACGCCACTTACAACACATCGCATTTATCAATGGTTTAATTAAGAGAACACTTCAGTGAGCAGATATTTACACGTTTTGGGCTGGTTGATTGTCCACCAAGATCGTGTGATATCATACCATTACTTTTTTTCTGTGGAGGTACATATGTAAAATCTAAAGTCTATGCGGACAATCCCGCTACGATTCAAGTTTTGGAGCAAAACATTACGCGTGTCATTCGCTAGTTACTAGTCGAAATGCTCGAACGAGACATCGAAATTGGACTCAACGGATGCACTATCTGAGACGTAGCCGCGGTCAACATTTGAAAAAGATAATCTTCGAAAATAAAAGTCAAAAAACTATCTCTCGAATGATAATAAACATTTGAAGTTTCTGTGTTTCTGTGTTCTTTGAAAAAGTAGGGAATCTTTGAGAGCGCAAGCTAACAGCGACGGCATGAAGCGTAGTATATGGGTTATACTTATTGTTGCTCCTGAAGAAGTATTTTTAGGCCGAACCCGTCTGATATTTGTAATATCTCAACAAAAAACGGTATTGACATTTCCGTCGTCAAGGCATTGCGGCCACTTTGCTAGATTATGGGCGAAGGACGCAAATGCATTCGAGACAAACCAAACGCCTTCATCTCATAAAAAAATAGCGGAATAACTACAGTTTTAATGTAAAGTTGTGTTATAATTTGAGGTATACAGATGTATTTCCAAAGCATTACACAGAGCAGTGCAAACAATTTCAAACTAATCCTTCCTCAAAAAATAATACATTTGCTAAAAACTGGGAACGGTAGAATAAAACTGCAACAAAATACGCATTGCAGTTGATCGCAACTTGCTCAGTAAGCAGTCGAAGATTATTATACCACGTGCATCCCAAAATACTGATGCGATAACCTTGACAGGCGACTTTTCCGTTTTTCCACGCTTGAGGACTGGTTCATAATGTGCACTAGTGGACTGACTGTCGATTGGGCTCCAGTGTGAATGATGGAGCCGTATTTATATTGTCACACACCGACGCAAAAATTCGGTTTTATTACAATTAAAGAGCACTCAAACACTACTCAGGATCAGCAATTCATTATTTTTGTTGGATTTTGAACTTGCGCGGCACCCACTTTGCACAGAGATTTACCCTCTTTAGGGCGTCCACTGCCTTCATTGTCCTCGGTGCTCATTTCGCCTCTTTCCGATTCAGCAAATCTCTTTTCAACGGTTGAGTTCCGCGGTGTAAAACCCTAATTTAACAATATTTCCCCTCTAAAAAACAATGCTTTATAACACATAAAATTCTTTTCAATCCATTTTTTAAACTAACACAAATTGCTTCACCCAGAGTCCTATATCTCATTAAATATTAGTTACTCAGTTGACAAATACGTGTCTACATATTTTTTAAAGATAGAGGCTGACTAGAAATCATATAGATGGTATTAGTAGCACCATCTACATACATATGTATGTATCAGCCACAGTCCTCTAGTATCTACTATAAATATGTTTATACAGCAGATTGCATTTATTTAATACTAGTGTACACTACGCCGAATATATGTACTGGTTTGATTTTGATCTATATAATTAAAATTGCTTAAATATACTACTTATTTAGTGATTTTCTACTTTTATGCGGATTTTATGCGGTCAATAAGATCTAAAAACTATTGAATGACCCATTAAGAGTTAAAAAAACTTTAATAATTTTATTACATCATAACTAATCCATAAACCATCAATATGACCCAATACTCTTTTCTGTCCTACAGATTACTAAAACGACTGCTGAAAATCGGATATATTTACACAACAAAGTCAAAAGCAGTGGAATGAAAAATTATAGATATTGCAAAGCAAATAAATGATGGCGCCAAAGTGAGTAACAAATCATATTTTTATATGAGTTTATTATATTTTTATACACTACACATATTTACAATCATACATATAACAGCGCTGAGTGGGACTCGGTCATATATTTTAAATAAAACCAAAGTGCACAACTCGCAAGTGCCATTATGCTATTTAAATATTAAATTAGTAACGAAAATGGCAAGGTTGCTGAAATCAAGTCTGGATTTTTTAAATTTTAGCCAAATATACAACAATACTGAGTGCAATAATTTTTTGCCTTAAAACAAATGATAATATTTACAATCGTCCTTTTTGCTCTAAGGATGCTAGCCATAACAGTAATGCTAAAAATTAAAAATGCATCGTAAAGCGAAAATCGGGAAATGTAAAACACGTGAAAAACTAAACTCACAACCAAAATCAATTTGTTTGCGGATTTTCAAACAATGCATAAACTAACGAGCGCGTGTCGCAGGAAAAACGAAAAGTGCACAATTTTTAAATACATAAGAGTCAGTCGGAATTAATGCGCAAGCTTTTAAATTGAATTTTTTCGAGCAATGCTTTACATACTTTACATAGTTGTACATTAATATATACAGTTATAAATAGTTTTGTTGCGATGGCCTGACGCTTGCCGGCTTTAAACCAAACAAAGGCACTTTTAATTGAAATGTAATCACCGTGCGAATAAATATTGTTATGGCATTCACTCATATAACGCGGCCGCTGCTCGATATTAACACACCCGCGACATGATATCACATTTATGACTAGCTGCAACATGCAATATATGTATAGTATATATGTACTATGCCTGTATTTCCGCGCATTAATTTTTAAATTAAATATTGGAAAAGTCCGCTGTTTTTTTCTTTCAAATATTGGCCCGGACTTTTGATGGCAAATGTCAACAGCGCACTTTTTGTTTTTGTTGATTTTGCCACCGAACATGTTGCAACAGCTGTTTATGTCAATAATTACAATTGTGCTATGAATGCGTTTAATATTAATTGGATATGCAGTCGAACTGCAACGCGTAGGCCAGTATTTAACATGGTCATCCTTTAAATCATAATTTCGCTGAATTGTTGAAATTTTGCTTGAAAAGAGTATTCAAAAGTTGATAGCGATTATATATGTATGTAAGATGATGTCAAACTCACAAACCTATGTCTCGTCGGCAGTTCTAGTGGATTCGGAATTTGCACTATCAAGCATGTCCAAAGAAACTTGTGTACGGCACTATTTAAAAAAAACTTTGCTTTATCGGAACGAGTTTAGCAAGAACGTGATTCATACCCAAAATATCCACTTAAATCATTCGAACGGATTCGCGAGAAATGTCGAGCCCTCATGTCATCCCACTAGCGCTTGCCTGAACATTTCCAAGTGCACTATCGTGTCTTCAGCGATCTCTCGTCCGTCGTTGCAGGTTTTGTACCAGTCGGAGGTGTGTGTTTTTTGTAAAACTGAATCACCGTTAGCCTTTTCCAATATTCGCAACGATTCCACACATGAAATTTGTTTAAAAATACAAAATTTAAAACAAATTCTTGATTCGACATTTTTTTCCATTAAAAAAATCGCAACTCACTACTGAGCTGTACCGACTTAAGCAACTGATATTTCAAAAAAATGTACAAGGTGCGTGCCATAGCAAACAGGACTTAAAAAAAAAACAGAAAAAATCTGTTTTTCGGCAAAATCAATTTATTTGATTCAAAATAGTCTTCTTCTGCTCCAATACAGCTTTTGCACGGTCCAAAAACATGTCGGGTGTTTTAGCTCGTTGACCGGTATGACCGCCAGTTTGCCGGTGCAAGCCTTTTGAATGGCCTCTACGTCTGCATAACATTCTCCTTTCATGGGAAAAGTCATTTTTCCGAAAAGGAAGAAGTCGCACGGTGCCATATGAGGTGAATAAGGAGAGTGGTTAATGGTTAAAATGTGATTTTTGGTCAAATAATCGTCCTTCAAATATTGGATTCTGAGCAATTTTTGGTCGTCAGTCAATTTGTGCTGAACAAACCGTGCACACATCTTTCGTAAGCCCAAATGTTTGGTCAAAATGCGATAAATCGATGCTTTCGAGATGTTCAATTCAATTTTCATGAATTTCAATCATGATTTCGGCTGATTTTTAATGAATTCACGCACAGTTTCGATGGAGTTTCCGGTGATCACGGAGTTTGATTGGCCCACATGTTGATCGTCATTTTTGTCCTCACGACCACTTTGAAAACGTTGAAGCCACTCGCGCACTCTGCTACGGGATAGGTAATCATCACTATAAATGTTTCGGTAAAAGTTTTACCAATTTTAAAACAAAATTTAATTTTGGTTCTTTGTTCGAAGCACTTTTTCGCACGATAACACGAACATATTGACACTTAAAACGCAATAACTTCACTTCCAATTTATGAAATGTCATGAAATTCTCACTGGACAATCGATAAGGATAGCAGATTCTAACGCACCAGACGACATATAGATGGCGCCACCAGGGGGCGCTAAATTCAAAAAGTCCTGTTTACTTTGGAAAGCACCTTGTATGTATTTTGCTAAATTGGTTGGACTGTTCTTATTTGCTGCGCCAAATACATTATAAGCGCGATCTGTCAAACTGATTGAAGCAAATTTTGAAATATCATTTTCATGGGCAGCAAAGGACCTAACTACTGATCAAAATACTAATATTTCTCTTATCGCTTATAAATATGAAAAACTATAAATATATCAAAAGGGTACTAAATTTGTTTTCGAAACCAATAACTGAATTCAAACACTTAAACTTAATTAATTAAAAACACTCAATTTTAAAAAGATGTAAGTGTTGTCCAAAACTTTGGAGCTTCCTTTCGGCAAAATGTTTCCTTTTTAATTGGCTCCAATGTACTCAATGGGGTTCAAATAATAGGACTTTGGAGGGCCTGTCAAACAGTTTGATGCCATTATTCCAAGACGACGATTTGGTAATTTTTGCGGTATGTTTCGGATCATTGTGCTGCATGAAAATATCTCCTTAGCTGCATTCGAATGCAATTATATCCATATTTGCAAGATATGAGTCGCCGAAGTTTACCCAGCTCATTTGCGCGAAAACGTCCCCAAGCCATCAGTAATCCACTTCTAAATCTAATTTTATGGCATACACACACCAAGCCTGTTTATCAGTCTGTGTCCATGAGAGCCCACCTGATCCTATTCTATTAATTTCGGTTTCTTCGTTGGTGAAATATTCTTTGCCGAATTATAATCGAGCCTTACGGAGCTTATCACATTACAACGCTTTTCACCATCGCTTTAGCCATGAGCCCATTATTTTTCAGGCATCTTGATTTCTGTCTAGTCACTCACACTAAATAAATGGATCTCTCTAATGATGATAATTAATAAAGAGCCTGGCAATTCGTACAACAGTTGGGGACAATTTATGCGATGGCCTCCACTCCATCGTGGCCCTGTTGAACTATTTTGTATAAGTCCAAGAGAATTTTTATATTTTTCGTAAAGAAAAAAACATTTTTTTAATTGCAAATATTCCATATATCTTGGGTTCTAAATAAATAAAGGAGTATATCGTCACCTGAAATGCAAAATAACGTAACAACATTTTCGGAAATTTACAGTTGCATGAATGAAACATGAAATAAAATGGGACATGAGTGAAACAAAATTTTAATATTGGTTAAAACTGGTTTATATCTGACCGCAGTACCTGAAAATGTTGAACATATGTAATATTATGTTTGTAATTTGAAGTAGTGAAGCGTAATCAATAAGACACTCAATTTCGAGTTTTTTGATGATACGTTATTTTGCATTTCATGTGACGATATGTACATATTTACATTTCTCGTGTTAAATTTTGTTTGAAACTCAATTTTGTTTTACCGCGGACAAAACTGTTCAGACACTCCTTCTGTTTGCTTCCATTCAAAGAGATAGTAAAAGTCCCGTTACTTAAAAAAATCTTAACAATTTGAAAATTATTGCAATATTGATGAATTAACAAGCGAACTTAAATGACATATGTATATTCGTTAACAGTTTTGTTTCTTACTGTATATACAGGCGAATGCAATTCCTATTGATGTCCTCCCGTCCATGACTGAAGTGCATAAGTAAAAATTGAGAAAACCTTGATGAATTTAGTACACCGTTCCTTGTTTATTCGGTACGAGATAGCTGTGAAAAGTGGACGTGGGTCCTCTGCAGGGTATAATGGTCATATCTCACAAACTAATATCGCTATTTCAAGCAGACTTCCTGCAAGAAAGTATTTTAAGGAATTCTTTATTTATTGTCAGGTTGTATAGGTTAAATGAGATAATAACTCTCCCCCACACCTCACATAACGGTAACAGTGAAAACTACTAAATGTTTCACAACCAGGATGATAGGTAAGGGCTTTATAGAAATAAAAATTAAACAGGGTGTAAGACCACTTATCTTTAGGTGAAAACTAATATCTCAAGAATTGATTGGCCAATTTAAATTAATTTCGCTGCATAACCATATGCAATTATATTGACATTGTTATCTTTTAGTTTGACGAAATCGGAATACGATCACAGCTGCTTTTTATATAGAAAACAAATAGTGTCTTTTCTTTAAAATACTTCTAATATCTCATAATTGTTGACATTGGAGTATAACTTATCGAGCCCTCAGTTACCGTATATGTGGAGTGTCTATGGTTCACTTTTGACCTAAAATAGGTCGATCTCTAAGATATATCAATAAAACTGAAATAATATTCTTTTGGTAATAAAAGGTAAAATCGGTATTCATAAAAATCCATTCCAATTTCAGGCATATATAAATTTCATTCAGTTCTCTAAATGTGTCTCAAGTGAACTCATTTCATCCGCTGAATTCCAAATCTCCACTTGAGGAATCGGACTTTAGACCAATAAGATTTATCAAAGGTTAAAATCACTGAGTCACGAAGGCAAAAGCAAAGTGTGATTTAATTTTTTTATACCCTGAACAGGGTATATTAAGTTTGTCACGATGTTTGTAACACCCAGAAAGAAGCGTCGGAGACCCTATAAAGTATATATATAAATGATCAGTATGTTGAGCTGAGTCGATTTAACCATGTCCGTCTGTCTGTCTGTCCGTCCGTCCGTCTGTATATATACGAACTAGCCCCCAGTTTTTAAGATATCCTTTTGAAATTTTGCAAACGTCATTTTCTCTTCAAGAAGCTGCTCATTTGTCGGACCGGCCGATATCGGACCACTATAACACACAGCTGCCATATAAACTGAACGATCGGAATCAAGTTCTTGTATGGAAAACTTTCACATTTGACAATGTATCTTCACCAAATTTGGAACAGATTATTTTCTAAGGCAACAATGTAATCTCCGAATAAATTGTTCAGATCGGTTAACTATAGCATATAGCTACCATACAAACTGAACACATAGTTACTAAAAGAAGTGCACTTGTGAAGGGTATATTAGCTTCGGTGCAGACGAAAGTAACGTTTTTTCTTGTTTTTTATAATGGATATCTAAATGAGGAGTATCAATTGTACCTCGGGGAAAAAGGATTAAAAATTAACAAAAGTTCGCGAGCTAAATTTCAGATGGATTTCTCAAAAACTGAGGGACGAGTCCGCGAATTTACAGCAAGACAGGCGGATAAACTGATAACTGGACATGGCTAAATCGACACAGCTCTTTATGCTGATCATTAATATATGTATGTATGTATATACTCGTATTTTGTACGGTCTTCGACTTTTTTTCTGGGTGTTACAAACTTCGTACCATACTTAATATTCCCTGTTCAGGGTATAAAGTATAAATCTATAAGTTGCTACCAGCAAACTTATCTGGTGCTTTTAAATTTAAGAACTTACATAAATACATATTTAAAACAATTAAATTCGCATTAGTTCCCATATATCTATGTAGTATAATTTTGAAATTCAACAGAACAAGAAAGCCTCTGAGCTCCTTGCGACGCGGTACTGTCAGCTGTCTGGTATGCGACGGCACAAAAATGCAGCCGACATCCTGTCCGAGTTCAGAAGCAGACGTACACAAGGTCATACATACATATGTATATATTTGTCTGCTTACACGGCTGTTTTATAGTTTTTGCACTCATTTGCACTCGCGCCGCGACTAGATGCTGAAATGTAAACTATTTTTGGATAGCCTTTTGGTGGAGTCGGAAAAAATGGTATTTTATACTGTTATGTCTTTTTTAAATACTCGCGTGGCTTTGTTTTTCACTTTTCAGTGAATCATACTTACATATGTACATACATATGTATATACGTAAGTATGTACTCTGCAACGGTAAAGTGTACATCTGCGGCAACTTCACGGTCACACATGTGCGGCACATATGGACTATATTGGATTTTTGGGTGTGAATGTGTGCGTTCAATTTAGTGTCCATTGAGCGGCAACATTTAGTGCGCGAGTGAAAAAACGCTGGAAAAGACAAAAACAAAAACAAAATTTAATGAAAAGTGCAAGAAATTCATTAACATTGACGAGGCACAGCGCTAACGCGGACGCGTAATGGCAAAGGAATGTCGCGAGTTTACACAGAAAACCGTTTTATAAAAGTGAATGAAGCCAACTGCAACACTTTATATGAAACAACTAAACTCTGTCGCTTTTAAATAAAACCAAATCACTTCTTCTTGCGCTCGAATTTCAGTTTCAAGCGAAAAATCTTTTTGCTTTAATTTAATTGAAAGTATTTTGCTGCGGCTGGGAAAATACTTGTAGCTAGCATGTGGCAACAGAGCGGTTGGGCATCGGTGGAGTGAAGAAAGTGATTGGAGTGAAGAACCTGCATGCGGCATGCTTGTCAACTCGCAAACGAGACGCGACAATTTGTTAAGCGATTATGTTTCTGCCTGTGTGCTGGTGTGGGTTTGTCGAAATATCTGTCCCGCCAAGTGATTATTGAAGTACTTAGCTCTTAATGTTGCTTTGAATTTCTGCTTTGACTTTTGTTGTTGTTGTTGTTCGGTTTAAATGGCTGTAAATTATCCACTTCACTCAGTTTTTCCCAACTCATTTTTTTCGCTCTCTCAAAACTCATCTTTCGCCATTGGCATTTAAATGTTTGCACTTGTTGCAATGCTGATGTTGCATGCCACATGCAATTGTAGTGTTTAGAACGCTTGAGCGTGTCGCAGCAGCTTCAGGAATGAAGCAGATAAATTTAAAAAAAATTACCGAGAAATGTCAATCATGTCAAAAAGAGTGAGTGCTACAAAGTGTAATCGCCTGGTGATTACAGCGGATTTTGGTTTACATGTAAATATGTATGTATTTAGGTATCTTTTTTAATACTCGTATCAAAGAGCCATCATTGCAAACAAATAAGTGATTTAAATCATCGGTAGTTGTGGCTTCCTTGCAATTTATGAAGAGGCAACCAGCCCCTCTTTGAGCATAAAACTTACAGAGATCTGGGAACTTAGAACTTTATGTTTTGGGCAAGGATTCACAGAGAGTCGGTAATACAGGAAAGATTGTATCATCCAATTCGGGCCAAAAATATTCGGTTACCATTGTGCGGTAGCCATTCCCATTCACAGTAACGTCGGTCCGTAATAACCGAAATACAATGGTGACTCATGGAGTACGTGTGGGTTGCTGCCTGATCAATGATGCTTATTTTGATTATTGACGAAGCCAACCCCGCCTGAAATGAGCATCATAGCTAAAGATGATGTTTCAATGAAAATCCGGATATTTTTCAAGTTGTTGGTCAGCCCAACAGGCCAAGATCTTTTCGCAAAATTCGCCACCATGACGTCGCAGAGATGCCCAACGCTTAAAAACGACGTGTAAGGGACTGATTTGGGTCTTCCTCAATTGATGCGCTAGCGGCAGTAATATTCTCGACACTAAGGGCACTTCTGTGTTTCACTGGCACGGGAACACTTTTTACTGTGTCTGTGGATTCAAATTTTTCGACTAGGTGCTCAATTGTTAATCGGAGAGCATTATTATGACCATAAAAGGGACGTAGAGCTCTTAAAATGGAGGCGACTTACTGCAAATTTCGGTAGTAAATTCTAATAGTTTCGGCTCGTTGTTGGATTATACATATATTTTTCCATGACGAAATGTCAAACCATACTGAAGGAAGTGTCAAAAGAGCGAAGCGTCGTTTGCTGTCCCTATCGGTATACTTCTGTAGCGTCCCTATTAAAAAACCCATTTTTTGCTAACATTAGAATTAAAGGTAATAATCGCCTATCGTGATTGGCTATTTAGAGAAACCCAGCTTTAGGAAAAAAGTTGAGGCCCCTTAAATGATTATCAGGTTATGAGTTTTATAAGGTACAGTTCAATGAAAGTATTATTTATTTCAAATAATCGTTAACAATAGTTCAAAAGCATTTTTATATAGAACATATTTGTTCTGTCGAAGCTTGGGTGTTTTTAGACCCTAATATTGAGCACTTCTCTATTCCGCAGTACTTGCAACTCTTGTGTTAATTTTTATCGCGGTTTGAGTTTCATTTTTCCAATAGGTCTACGTACATCCTTTTGGCTGAAAATGTCGTTGCATGCAACACTCACAGCAGCTTGACTAATTGTGGTTGGATGCTGCTCGTTACAGTTTTTCTCAGCTCCTTATAACTAATTTTATTGTCTTGCACATTGAATGATATGAATGTAATCACCATCGACTGGCCGCTTAATTATAGTTTAGACTTCAAAAAACATGCTTAAACACACACATATGTACATAAGTATGTTTATGTATAAATATACATACATATATGTATGTATACAATATATAAAATACACACAAACGTGATTAGACGGGTTTTATTTATTTATTTCTCATATAATTACTGCTTTAACTTCTGCTCTATTTTTTCCGTTTTTCTTGTTTTTTTATAATGTTTGTATGTCGTAAAGTTAATGACGAGAATGCCGACATTTAGTATGCCATGCATTTCCGGTAGCTGACACACGGTTTCTGTTATTGTTTCTAGCAACATTTATGGCCTTTTCCTCTTCTCAAGAAATAGCATTAACCTGCGCTTGCGTGCAGCATCCAGTCGTTATACATACATATGTATATGGCATATACTATATATGTGTGTGTATGTATTCTCTATATGCACCCTTTATTGCAGCGCTGACTCTTATGCCCGAACTGTTGAACCCTTGTTTACTTTACAGACGCGCAGGCGTTGCTGCTGCGCTGGGGACAGGCATCTCTACACGTAAAGGCACTCACATTTTCAGATATACTCACATAAGTATATGTTTGTATATTTACAAATCATTTTTTGTTAAAATGTTGTCTTAGTTTACAGAATTCACATAAGTATCTATTCCTATAAAAGTATATAAATATACCATATGTATGTACAGTAGAATCGCGCAAAAGTTAACTCGCGAGAAATGTTAAACCTTCGGCTAAGTTAACCGATTTTGAGCGTCCACGTACCGCTCTAAACTTTTAACTTTTGGTTAACTTTTTTGAACTTATCTTTTTTTTCAAACCCAACGGTTTGACTGGCAAGATAAACAATTGCTATGTAATCCCCGAATTTCTATCTAAACAAATATTGTCGGTGTCGCGAGGTATATACATTGTTTGTCATGGGCGTTTTAACTTGTGAGTGGTTTATAGTTAATGTATAAAAAAATGTCAACAAAGCAGAAAAAATCATTGCAAATCAGATTAAATTAATGAAAAGACGGCACCTGGCCGAAAAATAGCTAGGGATAGAATCACATTTATAATTGGTAAATCCGCATCCCCCTTGCTTCAAAGGGTTTGAAACCCCATTGGAATATGCTAATGCGCAAAAGTCTGGGATGAATTCAGACGACTTCGGGAGGTACAATCGTTACTGTACAAGGTAGGTGGTGTTAACGACAGCAGTGAAGTCTTCGAAAATTTAAACGACGATCAAAATACGGAAGACGACGCAAATTTCGGAGTGTCTGACAATGAAGTTGAAGAACCAGTTATCAAGGAGAATATGCAACAACAGAAAGTGAGTTTTTCGGAAGCAGTTGAATGCATCAATACCTTGATAAAGTGGTATGAAAACAATAATGATGCAAATCAGATATCACATACTATTAATATGCTGACGAAAATTGTCAGAAGCTATTGCACAAAAGAAAAGAAACAAAGAAGTCTCGGCCGCTTCTTTAAACCAGTCCTTACAAATTTATATGCACTTTAGAGTGATTAAAAAAAAAAAAATTTTTTTTTTCCTTTCGTACTCGGAAAAATAGGTTCCCCTCTAAGAAAGGCTCTCCACACATGAGTTTTTAATTGTAACGGAAAGTCCTCCAACATACAGTTTTCTATTTTTTCTTATTATCAGATAGAAAAATTTATATCTCGCTTCCAACTACTTGAAAAAATATTTTGTTCTTTAGATTTTGTAGGAAATTGAATGCTCTACAAAAAGGTCTACTAGGATTTTTTCGTAAACCCAACCGTTTAAAAGATATTAACGGTTGAAGTTTGATTATTTTTGGGAAAATTTTTTATTTCTTATGAATTCTTAATGGTAAAACACTCTTGGGTCATTTTGGTTAACTTTTTCGCGGTTTTACTGTACATATATGCATACACATATATACAAGTATATTACGATGAGCCGACATCTAACCTAACGAAGACATGGGTAAAAATTATTGTTTTTACAGAAACAAAAATATCCCTGCAAGGTAAAAATTTTAATTTATGTTGAAATGTGTAGGTGAACATTCAAAGTTTCTCATGCAAAAACACCTAAGAACTATGTTTTAATTAAAAACCAAAACTTAAACGTTTCAAAAGTTTTGGTGAAACATTTTTTCATTGTGGACTCTTTTACAGAATAAAATTTAAAAAAAAAAACTGATTCAGTCGGATTAACATTTTCTTTTACTATCCCTCTGAGGTAGAGTTTTTAGGAATTTTTATGGACTACCGCAATGTAAAAAATGTTAACCTAAACTGTTCAAAAGTTTTCATATTTATCTTTTTCTTCTTTATTGGCGTAGACACATCTTTCGCAATTTAGCGCCATGGTCCTTCCTCATGGTCGGACAATCGAGTTTACCACCTTTTTCTCTGACATTCAGCAGGCTATAGAAGTGTACCCTCTGTAATTTCAGTATGATCTAGGCATCAGTCGCTGGATCATTTCTGAGGGTTCTACAACAGTATGATACAATCATGAAATTTTGTGTTAGTCGCCGCATGTTTTCGTAGGAATATCTAGCGTTACCCCTGTCAAAAATATTTTCACGTTCTTCGTACTCACTCATCTCGGCCTCTTAATTCTTTTGTCTGCAAATGCGTCTCGCATCCCTCTTTAACTCTTCGTGTCTATTCCATCACGCACTGTCTGTTGTGATTGCAGCATCTCAACGTCGAGCCTTCCTTGTGTTGGTTATCATGCGTTCTTTTGCTGCACATAGGCAGGTGTCTATCTTCGCTGGAACAAGATAGTGGTCCGAGTCTATGCTAGGACCTCAGAGCGTACACATGTCTGAAACACAGAAGACGTGTCTTCCATCTATAACAACATGCTAAATCCAGCTCTTGGATTTTCGATCCGGAGACCTGGCTGTCTTGATGAATTTTGCTAGAATTTAGTACAACAGATAACTATATTTCGGCCCACGGCAAAGTCATTCAGCTTGAACTCATTTGGAGATGTTTCATCAACGGAAAACGGAATTTACCGACCGTTGAGCCAAATACACCTTCTTTGACATCGTGTCGGGCGCAGCTCTTCATAGGAAGCACTCCTTGAAGACACATCGTCCATTTCTTCCATCGGGCCGTGGGCACTAATCAGCGATATGTTGAAGAGCTTCGCTTTGATTCGGATTGTGACTAATCGTTCATTCACCGGGGTGAATGCCAGGTCTCAGAGACGAAGTCTTTTTTCCACCACGAATTCAAGAGAATGGCGCTCAGAGAACTTCCCTCACATACGTGAACTTCTACACTTGGCTCCATATTTAGGTGAAAAGATATTTTTTAATCTGTTGTTTAAATAGGAAACTTTGAATGCTCACCGAGAGCTTTTAAAAAGAATCTTTAGTTTCCTAGCAGGGATATTTTTTCTTTGCAGATTCCATTACCTATACTTGTGCAAATTGTCTCAACTTAAGGTCAGGCAGGGAACTGCCATATGTACATATATACCTCATGCAACACTAGCTCAAATTGTTGTTTTCGTATGTATTAATATATGTATAAGTATATAATCATTTAAGTGCCTTCCTCATACTCATAGACGTATTTCTATACGTTTGTGTTTAAATTCTGCAATGCGGCAGCAACTTGTCAATTGTGATTATCCTGTGAGAAACTGTGAAAATTATATAAATTTCTAGCCGTGATTAAAGATCATCTTAAGCAGTTACGTATATATCACGTACATGCTTACATACTTGTAAGTAGTCTGAGTGTAATTATTAGGGGATGAGCACTTTAAACGCTTGCCAATACTTGAGGTTCATGGCACCGTCTTGGCTCCTCGTGTATATGTATGTATGTCTACCTTAGCGCAGATTAGAAAATTCCCACACGTCCAAGCCGGAAAAATCATAATTTGTGCGGCTCGTTACATAAACAGCGCCTACTTTTACTTTGAAACCTGTCCATCAAATTAGAACAGTGTTCTACACACACAGCCACAAACAAATGCTGGTTTGTTCTATGTGTGTGTGGATTTGTGTACATGCCACGACCTTGTTGCAATTATATTTCCTTACTTTGTGTTTTCTTTGCTTTATTATTATTGTTATTCGCATTTTTTCCTTTTTGCTGCCGCAAATCAAAGACAGAATGCCGACAATTAGTGTTTAATTTTTCACATACACACATTGTACATACATTCAAAAATATACATGTTATATGTACGTATATACAAAGCTGAGTGGTTAAAGCCTGTCTCGTTCTCGTAAAATAGGAAAATTACTTAAAATACACGAATTAAAATTCGGTGTTAATTATAGACTAGTTGTATCAAAGATATATGCGCAGGAAGTGCTAGAAAATTTGGGAACTAAAAGTGCACCTTGAAACGCATAAATTTATTTTAGAACTGCTTGTTTGGTCTTGTTAACTCTTCTTCTTCTTAATTGGCGTAGACACCGCTTACGCGATTATAGCCGAGTTAACAACAGCGCGCCAGTCGTTTCTTCTTTTCGCTGCGTGGCGCCAATTGGATATTCCAAGCGAAGCCAGGTCCTTCTCCACTTGGTCCTTCCAACGGAGTGGAGGTCTTCCTCTTCCTCTGCTTCCCCCGGCGGGTACTGCGTCGAATACTTTCAGAGCTGGAGTGTTTTCATCCATCCGGACAACATGACCTAGCCAGCGTAGCCGCTGTCTTTTAACTAAAAAATATAAAAATCGAAATGAAAGACTCGTTGAGACTACACAGTTAGAAAGAGGCCTTCAGAAAAGGAGTAAAGGCATATACTTATAAATCTTTCCACCTCTGTTCTTTTACATAAGTATTTTGTTGTTATGGTTTTATTTGGTTTTAAAGGGCAGTATAGAGAAAATCGGATTGATATTCAATTTTCTCTATTTTTTATTGATGTTACATGTGTTCGTGTAGATAGATACACATATGATAATATAATAATGATCGGATATAGCATCCAGATTGAGGAAGAAAGTCTAGAAAATATATGTATTTAACGGGCCTCCTGAGAACTCCGGACCAGGTTGGTATTTGGCTCCATATCCTTCTTCTCCCCTTCACCGTAGTCTTAACTAACACAACATGACACACTCAGCCTTGTTTATAACTTCTTTTGTAAAAAGGACCCTTATGATCGACTTTAATGTTCATTCATCAAAACAAATTTAGGAGTACTCTTTTCTGAAGACCGCCCTTTAAGGTGTCTAGTGTGGCAGCTTCAAAAAGGCGACGGTATCAATTGTTTTATTGCGATTTTCGGCGTCACCAAAAAGGTCCTTCTCTAATGTTGTAATACCGGCCCTCTCTATACATGACAATAAAAAACAATTCTCTGCCAGAAATTATTTTCCTTACAATGATCTATGGTCGAAAAAAATGCAAAATAGCATGCTTTTTTCAAAAATTTTCTTTTATCCAAAATTGCAGAAAGCGGTCCTATTTTTAAAGTTCTTAAACTTCAAATATAGTAGATCTAGTAATATATTTTGTTTTTTTTGAAAACCAAGTATCAAATTTTCCGACATTTTGGGGTCGATAATTCCAGGTCAGACTAATACTAAACAGTTGGAGATTTTTAGCATCGTCTTCCTCTAGAACAATCAATCGTAAATATCAAAAACGTCAAAAGGTGTTACAATAATTAAATTGGTGCGGTTTGTCAAAAGATGATTATTTTGCCACTGTTCCAATATTCGGAATATGCTACAGTCCTTGCAGGTTCAGCAAAAAAGACACAGTATTTGTCATTAATTTGAAGGGCAGACAATAATACCTTACCGAGGAGTTCTTTTTCAAATTTATGCTGAACATGCTCTAACTGGGAAAACGTGCCCAAAATGGTTTGCATCACTTAAAATTGGTGATTTTTTTTGGGAAGGGACAACCTGGAAGGGCAAAAAAATCTTAAGATGAGGAATGGGGATATAATTCGATGAGGATTGTTGCCATACACAAGAAAATCTCACACAACAATTCGGAGTTACTTAAGCAGATTTTTCAAAATTGTAGACACAGTCAGATAGATTCAAAAGCAAGGAAATTTGTTACCACATAAACCGAAGCTAAGACGTTGAAAAACGCTTTTGCACGTCAGAAATGCTGCTTGAAACCCTACTAAAAGAAGTCGTTTTGCATCAGATTGTGAAGACTGGATCTATTACGAGCTCCTAAAACCAGGTGGAACCATAAATGGTGATGGGAAACGCTATCATCAGCGACTTATCAAAGTGAAGCGAGCCATTGCCGAAAAACGTCCGGAATTTGAAACGATCATGAAACGTTCAGCTTCATTTTGCAGACCAGTTAAAAACAATTTTGAAAACAGAGCTTGTAAAGTTTTGCCTCACTGCTTTATAGTCGATACGGAATGCTCTGAAGGGAAAACGGTTCGCAACAAAACAGGGTAGCTAAAATTGTCTTGTTTATGCTTGGTCTCCAAGCCGGCGCAGTTCCTTTGAGATGATTTTCACAAATTTCCAAAAAGGTGTGAAAGTTATATATTTTCACTGTTGGCTGTTTTCAATACTATGATATATGTATGTACATTTGTTTATCTTAGATAAGCGTTCAAATTTTCAAATGAAAAATTAATGATGTGGACCCGGAATAATACAGTCCATAATTGTATACCCAACTCAAAGAGTATCTGTAGTCTGTATAGACGTCAGATTTGTAAAATATATTTAAAATTCCACAAAAAACAAGGAACATCCCAGGAGCATTAGTTTTATTCCCACTTCAAGCCGAGTTAAACCTCTGACTACAAGGTTCGTTAAGCAACCTGGGGTATCTATTAAAAGACACCGGCAAAGGAAAACATTTGACAAAAGCGAAACATAACTAAAGTTGGAAACTAGAAATATTCACGCACCGCAGTTGCACCCATTCTCATGGTCTACTAGAATGATTGGACTATATAACCTATTGTTAAATAGCAAGCAGGTGAAAGCGATATTTTTTGTATTCGTATATGGTCCCGTTCGTACCTGTTTTAGGTAAGAAATGAAAATAATTTCCCTGCTAAACATAAGTAAACAATTTGTCTGAAAATAATAAACTTGCAAACATGACAATTATTTCGTAATTTACATGATCGCGATGCACGCTTGGGGCAACCCACAGACCCAGTGGCTCCCACAGTGAACTGATTCACACACTTTGTTGTGTGTAGCAACGATGAAATTGATTTCCCGCAAAGAAAGTTATACAAGATCGAGGCAGTGAGTGAGCTTAAACATGCGCTTAAAAGCATTTGCCTTGCATGCACCATATCCATATCTAAAAGCAAAAAGCAAAAGGTAAAAGTAAACAAAAACACTATAAGTCGACAGTAAGTCATCTTGCAACAATAAGTGGCATAAGTAAGTGGAACGAAATACTGGTAAGCACAGAAGCAGGTTGCTGTGTCAGATGAATGAGCGGCACTTACGGCCACAAATAGCTAAGCAAATTTTTAAGGGCATTCAGAAAAAGAGAAACAAAAACGTAATAATAATAAAATGTATAATCACAGTGTAATTGTTGGCAACTATTTTAATGAGTTGTGAAAATTAAATCTCTACCACCAACAGCGAGGCGAACAACGAAGCATGAATGAAGCGTGTTAGTAAAAGATGAAATTGCTTTAAAGCGAAGAGGAAACACTTTTCACGACGGAAGCTGAAATCGCTGTAAAAATGCATGCAACAGCAATAGCAAAATAACACATAATCACAACAACAGCAGCAAATGATACTTTTGTAACAATGGTGGCTGCAGCACAACAAAACAACCAGTAATTTGTAGAAAACGCGACGAATGCGAACGCAGATAAAATAATAAACAAAACCAAAGTAAAAGACAACAACAAAAAATAACAAAAATGGTATGAGCAATAGAAAGAAATGAATTTGGAAGAAAAATATAGCGCGATGAAAAGAAAAATACACCAATAAAACATAATTTCCTGTGCAGGGGTGTCGCATTTACCAAACCCACGCCAACATATTTGTTGTAAATTTATGTATATTTATGTGTAATTCTTCGACACTTTTGGTGATATTCATAAATATTTCTTGTGCGCACTCTCTTCCTAAGTTATTACCACTCTACTGTACATACATGCAAGTATAATGCCTGTGAGAGAAACTACGACAGATGTTGCGCAATAAAGCAAATTGTTTAAGGTGTGAGCTTCCCTGTGATGTTTCCGTCGTGGTTTCAGAACTTATCTTAATTACCAAGTACACGTAAAGGAAATGTATTTAGATGTAATAAGACTAAGAACAAGTAAGCGCTAGGAGTATTACAACAGTAATAGTAGTTTCCTAAATAGAATTTAGGTAAGACAAGAAAAAACTTTAATTTCAGCTGCAACGACGCTTTAATATCCTTCATAGCTTAAAAGGATCTTTACTTTTGATCTCTCAGTTTGTAAGGCAGTAATATGCTATTGTGGTCCGATTTGAGCAGTAGGGCAGTTTCGAGGAAGATATCTCGCCAAATAAAGATAACTTTCCAAACACGGAAAGCTATATGATATAGTGTTGTTTTTGACAAAGATTATTATGTGAATTTGGATATATACATTAGATCGGATCGATTTACAGGGGGAAAAAAAAAAAAATCGCGAAGGCGGGTAATGTTCTAATGATCATTCTGAACAACTTTGGCTAAGAGACTATGGGTCTAAAACCTGTTTCGACCTAGCGAGTTTTAAGGTGAAGTTTTTGGGATTACAAAAATTATTTCGTCAGTTTTTCAGATATTCCAATGATGTTTTCTATATTCACCAATATAATCAGTCTTGAGACAATTTTCAAAGAATCTTTGAGAAAACGCTGTATTTTGAATGGATAGATTTCTTTTGGGAAACATTTGTTCACAGTCAATGGATATTAAACCTACACTATATCATAAAAGATCTATGAAGTTATGCTTGTTCCAAAAACTTTATGCTAATAACGCTGACAAGGAGCTAGTCTTTTCCTGGAAAATTATTATTTGTCTTTCATTGATATATTTACTTACATAGCATACAAATTTCAAGGAAAGATTTCCTAGCAGTAAAAATTAACCCTTCTAAGCTAATTTAGGTCAGAGGTCGGAAGAGTCATGAATTGCAATTTCGAAACAAGTTTTTGTAGTTCTTTAATTCAGGGTGATTAATGTCTTTTTAATGAAGGACTGTATTTGTTTCATTCAAGCACACAGCAAAAAGATTTTAATCCATCATTTTGAGAAACCATTGCTCTTTGTTGTTAATAATGTGTTCGGAATATTTAATCTCCATTTTGTTTTAGAATTCTTTAAACTAATGATTGTTTATTATTGATTGTTTATTATTATCAAATGCATGGCCCTAACTAAGGAACCGCCGTCCACCCTGGGACCGCATTTATTGGGCCTACCAGATTTTCAACGGCGGTTTGTCACGTCGTTGTATAAGCATGACAGTTTTTCGACTTTTCCCATTCTGTAGAGGTACTTCTTGAAGTGTTCGTGTCCGGATAACAGCTGAGTTTTCTAAAAGTCGATTTTTCAGCTTATCCATAAGTTTAGGTCTTTTATTAATCTGTATTGTGTCTTTTCGGTCAATTGTGCTCTTGTTGTTTTCGGATGTTTTCTTTAGCTCCCACAACTTTTTCCTTCCGTATGCCAGAAGGTCAATTATACTTAGCTTATAACTAATATTGCATTGCCTGACACTATTCGGTAGGCTGATGCAGCTCTGAGGGCTGCGGTGCAGTGCACCCATAGTCCTTATAACGGTTTTTCTTTTTAAGCACATCTGCCCAGATCTCAGTTCCGAATAACGACGTTGATTGACTTCGACATTAGGATCTCTCGGCTTCCTTGGCTGGGGTCCACCAATGTTGGCCATTAGTCTGTTATTTTGGAAGGTAATTTTCGCTGCCTTTCCGGCGGCGTGTTGGATTTGTACTCAGAAGGTTAGCCTGGGTCCAGTCTTACGCCTAGGTAGTTTGCTGGTTTTTGTGTCCTAAAATTATGCGTAGTCGTTTGCATACTTATTTCGAGGGATATGTACTTATTTGTTAGAAGAACTAACTCGGTTTTTTACATAGCGAGCTGAAAATTGTGTGAGTTGAGCCATGTTTGAACCCGTATCATGACCTGATTAAGCTTTCTTCGCGCTCCTTCTGTGTATCGTGCTGTATTTACTGCTACAATGTCGTCCGCGTAGTCAATTAGTACGATTCGTCAGGAATTTAGAGTTTTAGTATAGTGTCACAACTAATTTTCTACAAGTTTTGGCCGAGAATGGATCTTCGTGCTGCTCCCGACGTGACCGCAATCTGTCATGATCACCCTCTAGTTTGGCCAGAGGTTGCCGAAGAGAGAAGATCAAAACCAAAGAAACCTACTTATAATTTAGTGTCCGTCTGCTCTCAGCGACTTGCAAAAAAATTCGTTGTACTTTTTGGTTTCTATTCTATAATTCTTCTGTCATGTTCTCATAATTTTTCCCCATTTGGTTATTAATTATAAAACTGATAGTTCTTTAGTAATTCTTTAGTAATTTGAAGTAGTGTAGTTAAATCGTGTATTTCGTCTGATCATGAAGTAGTTTTTAATAAGCAGTTCATCTGTAGTTCAATATCGCATGTTAGTCCTAGAGTAAACCACATTAAACTTATACTGACACCTACAAGTCTTATAAGGCCTGAGAACTATTTACAGTTCGATTTAAAGACACTGTTATGATATTTGCACCCAAAAAACTTCGTTGAAAATATACTTTAGGCCAAATGATTGCTAATCCAACATCACAGAGTTCTATATCCCTAAAAATGTAGGAAACTTCGCAACAACATCTCGTGCTTTATCGAAAAAACAGTATTGTAAAAAACATTCAACAGCATACTTTGTTGGGGAAACTCTAAATATTAATATTATTTCATTTACTGCTTCTCCTGACACATCTGTCTCTACTTTCTAACCAGTCAGACCTCGACGAAAGTAATACCTCTAGGGAGCACTAGACGGAAGAAAAATGTACAATAAAACAACTGCAAAGTGTCTTAAAGCACAATAAAGATAGTACACACATTTATCTTGCAACCATAACTTGCAAAACTACGCAAAAATGTGTAAAAAACCAACGAAAGAAAGAAAAAATAATAGAAAAACTTATCACACAAAAAAATGGAATTCATAAAAACTTCGTTATCTCGGCCAATGTCAAAATGCTGCAAGAAAATTTCATGATGTGTCAAAGGAAAGTGAGCAAAGTACAATAAAAATGAATAAGCGCGCTCTTTAACTCGCCGATAAGCAGTAAATGGACAAGAAATGAGTTTGGACGCACAAAGCGGAAGATCAGAAGAAAGTGAAAGAATAAAAGGCAAAAGAAAAAAACAGGCAGTAGTACGCTGTTATCTGCGAAATAAAAGCAGAAAAAAACTGTTAACTACCACTGTCTCAAAGGAAAACTACCAGTTAGCGACCAACAACTCGGCAGTCAACGGAAAGCCGTTCGATGAGCGAAGAGTAAGTCAACAGATGAATTACCAAATGACCCACAGGCAGCCACAGCAGACGACTTAAGTACCTAAACACATTATTTAAGTCGTAAAAAGGAGTATGAACATACGCACACACACTTACGAACATAACAGATTTTGGCCAAAAGGAAATCGACAAATGAGCCAGTAGTCGATCATACTTTAAATACATACATATGTCTAAAGGACGCCACGAAAGTGTGTCTGTGGCATTACAGAGCCACACTTCACGCTCCAATTTCTTTAATGATACTTATTAGTGCCATCATTAGCGCTGCAACAACCTCGTTAGGCGTCGCTCATTCGATATCCGCCGATTTTGTTGCGCTTTCGATACGCCCACAGCAACTGGGAATATGGTCGAAAGAGGCGAGCTTGTTTAACTTCTGGAGATTTTAAATTCGGTGATTAGTGGACAAATTGTGAAAAAATAAAAAAATATTTAAGAAATACGCATCTTTAATTTTGAAAACACTGGACTATTCTTGAAATGTTGTTTCATATTTATCGCTTTATTGTTGAGAGTTTCTAATTTATTTCCTCTGAATGGTTGTATTCTTGGTACAGCTTAAGAAAATCAATTTCAAATCTGCAGATGGCAACTGCTTTTAATTAAAATTTTTAAATATTCCCGCTCTTTTTAGACTACTTCTTAATTTCGAAAGCTTCTGCCGTGTATTTTTCAATCTTCTTCATTTCGCTAAACACTGTTTCCGATAGTTGCACTGCAAATGTCTCTGCTGCCTCTATGACTTTCTTAAACTTGTCCAACTTTGGCAAGACGCCCTCAAGGTGCCCTTTAATTTGTCCTGGCTTGACTTCTTTCGCCCATCCGCGTAGACCAAGAACATTGACTTGTGTTTCCAGAAATTTGGTTATCGCCTCCTTTGGAAATTGACCTTTGAGATCGAAATCGAATGAAAACAATTCTTCTTTAGACATAACTGCAAATTTTTAATGTTTTTATTTTACCAAAATAATGAAATTATTGAAATTATTTTGACTGATTCAAATTGAAGTATGACACCTCGAATTTATTAAAAACAATTATTCTCGATATATTCTAGTTTAAGTTAAGATAAAAACTAGTTCAAACCAGAAACAAGTTTCCACAGAAGAACTTGATTTGATTGGTCAGTTTGTATGACAGCTTAATCTGATTTGGAAACGCTAAAATTTTGATTTCTTCTCAAGTAAAAAAGTTTTCTAAGAGGGATTCTTTTTGGTCATAATAGTTCAATTTGTATGCCAGCAATATCCTATAGCGGTGCGATATCGCGGTTCCAAGAAATGGGTAGCTTCTTGGGAAAAAAAGGATGTGTGCAAAATTTCAAATTCTTATATTAAAAACTGAGAGATTAGTACGCTTATTTACAGGTAGACAGACAGATATGTCTCATTCGACTCATTTTCAAATAATTACTCCTACAAAGTTTTCTTAGCCGGATTTAAAGTTGTTGATCCCTTCACTAATCTAATGATAGCATTATCAATGTCGAGAACTGTTCGATACTTCGTAATACTATATGTATATTTTGGACAAGAAAGTAAGTCCGATGTTCCAGTAAATTTCTCCAAAGTTATTTCAAAGACTTAACCGGGGCTGTCGTCCTGTCGAAGAACTTCTTTAGAATCATACAACATAAGACCACCGATGATGAGACCGACAGATGCTTCAACTATGTAAGAGTGATGGGAACTGCACATCAACTAGTGGTAGTAACAGAAAACATTCAATATAACTCTTCGACAATAGTTTTGCCGACCTTGTCCCCATATCAAATACGTTAGATTCGGTTTTCTTTTTTTTATTTCTATGGATAATTTTGTTGTTGACAAAAACGTTTATATGATTTTCTTTTATCACATGAACACCTAGCTTTACTTCGTGCTCTGTTTCGAGATCAACAATGCGTGGTTGCAGCTTTTATATTTTTTGTAATTCCTGAACGAAAAATGTTGAAACCTCAGCTGAGAACGAGACATCTAAAGTGATACATACATACATACAAAAACAATTTGTGTGTTAAACATTTAAGATTTCCAGGAACGGGTGCCAATATTTGTTGTTGTCTTGCTTTTTTTCTATGTATATCTTCACGCTAAACGGTTAGCAAATGACTTCAAATTTTATAGCCGAATATTTGTTGATCTTTTTCAATTCGCCGAAAACAGTACCGATAATTTTTGAACCAAATTGCGGTGAATTTCTCAAAATAACTTTGAGTTTATCCATTTTGGTGATCTCTCCCTCAAGTCGACCTTTGATACATCCATCCTCGACCTCTTGAGCCCAACCTCGGATACCGAGCTGATTGATTTCCTTTTCCAGAAATTGGTTGAAGAGCTCACGCGGCACTCTGGCGCTAATCTCGAATTCACATGCGTAGAGCTCGGTTTTCCTGACACGTAGTTTGGGTAATTCAATGGACATGATGACGATAAATTTCGAATGTCTATGCCAACCGTGTCGAGACCGTTACATTTAATTTGAATATTCAAATTCATATTTTTATGATTTTTCTTTTATTCCGTTTGACAAATTTATGAAAACAGCAGTTGACAGTTTTCTTGTGTTGTAAAGCAAGAGTTTACAGGATTTTTTTTTTACTTATTTTAACTATTGTTTCGGATTTGCTTTTAGATTGAAACCTTCAAGATATTGAATTGAAAGCTGATTAGTAATTTAATTCAGACAAAAAAATTTTAATGACAATGAAAAAAGTATTTTAGAATAATGAGATTTTGAATTTAGTCACGGCAAGTTTAAAGTTTTTAGTGCGCATTCAGTAGTAAAGAACATTTCCAGAACTGTAGTGCTCACACCGACCCCAATTTACATATACCATTCCCACCACTTAATTTCATGAAAATTATTGTTCCTTAAATTGGGTTATATGATGTTATATGAACCATACTTCGAAAAATATTGGTAAATTATGTAACAATATTGGTATATTTTTTTATGTCCAGATCTCAGCTCCGTATAATAGGACGCTGATTGTCGTCGACGTTAGGAGCTTTCTTTTTTCTTGGCTGGGCTTCCTAGTCTGCACAGTTGGGATGTGATCTTCATTACCTTTCCTGCGGTCTGCTGGATTTGTACCCAGAAGGTTAGTCTAAGGTTCTTATGTTTTTTTTTTTTTGATTTTGGAGGGGGAATCTTCGAAAGATACCGTCATTTTTCCGGACGGTATGCACGATTCCGCTTCAGTGACCAATACGCCTACGTACTAAACCCTTAACTCCATTGTCTTTGCTTGTTTATTTGCCTCACGGAACCGCCGTTAAGCATTACATCGTGAGGCCAAGCTTAGTCATTCGGCTCGTCAATCACGCCATTCCGACCTACTCCTCATTCATCCTTATTCTGATTTCCCTGGGTTGCCACTCCTTCTTAGAATTATAGCACACCTCGCTCTTACACTATCCCACACTCGCTCCATTGTCAGTTAGTCGCCTGCCCTGTCTTGTAGATCTGTCGTATACTCTTTTGAGTTCCATAGCCATTACCTCTGGTGGCATGATGCCCCCTAATATCCCAACCGCTTCGTGGGATACCGTACAAAATGCAGATGTCCTAATGGCACTAAGCCGCATTGCAAACTTCGCTTTCTTAGCATACGTCTTTTGCTGTAATGCTGGTCCCCATATGGGCGCCGCGTACATCAGAATTGGTTGGCTCACCTTGGCCAATAGCGCACGCCTTATGTGTCCTAAGAATATCCGTAGTTTGCATACTTATTTCCACGGGGGTAATTTTTTTTTCGAGAACTTCGATCATATCCACCCATCTAACACTCTTGAAGGCGTTTCAGACATCTGAAATCGCCAGAACAATATTATTTTGTATTTACAAGTATGCCATCTACGCTTTCAATGACGCATTTTGTAGCTCTTAGAGTTGATCGAGCGTGTTCACAATCTGAACCATTTTGGCAGCGGTTAAGTCAGGTGGCTTTGCTCCGAGTAGCGCCGAGTATTTTCATTACTATTTTATGCCCAAGTTCCCACGGGTTTTTATTAACATTCTCGCGTATTTCTTTCAATTTTTTCTTTTTTACTTGCCTCAGCTCGTTTTTTGATGCGGCTCCTTTGAGCCTGGATCTCGTCTAGGAGCTGCAAAGACGGAGGTATGTAAGTCTGGGATTGGCTATAATTTCAGTCCACCAGTAAACTTATGTTTTATGTTTGCTGTGGAAAGCCTTGGGCATTGATTTTTAACAGGCTCTTATTATACTAAGCATTGCGACCTCGACAATTTTCCTTGCATTTATGGGGAAGTTGCTAGATGGGTACTGGTTGGCTATTGCTGAGATTAATTTCGAAGTCTTTAATTTCGAAATGGACCACTTTTGTGTTCTGGTATTTTTTCCTGTATTGGTTAATGTTTGTTCCATTGTCGTTCGTGAAAGTAATGTACCGATGATCGCTGCCCGTTTAATCCTCTAGCACTTTCCATTTCTTTACCATATTGAGCCGGCCATGTGTTCTGATGGTAGGGTAATATCCATTCTGGTTTCCTCGCATTCCGGTCTTCTAAATGAATTGAATGAGTTTTCCTCTCGAGTCCGTGTTTAGCATACTCCACTCCACGACTTTCGAATTTAGGTATTCGGCGATAATTAGTTTATCTTCTGTAGACCTGGCTATGTCCTCAGTATTGTCGAGGTTTTCATGAAATTTTTTTTGGTATATAAGTTTTGGTTAAAAGGAACCTATTATTTTTTCAATAGATAGCTTTAGTAATCGTTTAGTACTGTATAGTTCGTACGAATCCATATTTTACAGTATTTCTTCGATAAAAGCGAAAATACAAAGAACGCGGGTGAAAAACTAGTGTTCATAGTTTAGTGCTTTTCATTTCCGATCTGGTAATTTTAATGTCAAAGATGAACCACGCTCCGGAAGGAAGCGTTCTATGTATAGATGTTACTCGAAATGTATACTTAATGAAAATAGAATCTCAGGTCTGAAGAAAGGAATCGTGGTCAAGAAACGACCACTTTGTCAATGGAAGACCGATTGTGTTTCATCACTATAACGCCAGACAACAATTGGGACTTGCCTGTAGTTCCACAAGAGTGGTTGAGAGACTCGTTTGCATCATTTAGTCCAAAACTGGCTTGTAAAAATCAATCGCCCTGCTTTTAGCCACTAGAGACAAGGCTTTCTATGAGAGAGGCGTTATTGCTACAACGAATGGAAAAAAACGATGTATATTTAACTTTAAGGGAATCATTATGAAGATGGTTTTATATCTACTAGACCTTCTATTCTATAAGGGCTTTATTATGGTTTTCTCCGGTTCCTTCCATTCTCGGTTATTTTGTTATGAACCGCTTTCGAATCGTTGTTTCATTTTGCGATATTAACGGATGGAACTAAGTTCTTTGCTTAATATATTTGAAATATAATTGTGCTTTACTTACACAAAATATTAAATTCATCGCTTAAAATCCAACAGCTGATCTGTCATGAACACGCAAACGCTTCTTCGACAGTTTCTTTTTTACAATGAATATACTTTTCCTCTCTCTTCCACGAATCAGTGAGCAAATTGATTGTGGCGGCATGAACTTTGGTAATATTTTTTATTTATACGCGTCTGTCTGTCAATGACTTATCAGCATTTCTAATGCCCAAAAGCAATATTTTGATCGTAATTACCATGAGAGCATTTTAAGGCGACAATTACAAGCCCTCTATGGGGTGCTCAGAAGCGTTTAGATAAACATGCGAGTTCTTACACAGAAATGGGCAACATAATAACACACAAGTATGAAAACATCTGAAAGCGATTAATATGAGTAGTTTTGGGTTTCAAAGCGCATTTATATATGTATGTATGTAATACATATGTACACATGTAGCGTACATATCTATTTGTACGTAACCTTAAGTATTCCTCATACTTATTGGTTATCGTTGATGGCTGTTTTCGGTTTATTTTCTTGCTTCAATCTGGTTGCATCCATAAAGATGTTGTGTCGCTTTGAATTATCGTCATGTCGGTGATGCTTTAGAAGTGACTTCAATAAATATTCAGCGCAGCTTTGGTAACGCATTCATAAATACTATATTTTCGGAGTTGTTCGGCTACATAAGTATTATATTTAAGTAAATATATGTATATAATATGTTTGTGATGTGTGCGCTTTCAGCTTTCACACGCATAATTGGATTATGTGGCGCGGGCAACATATGACGGCATATCTCGTCGCTTCGTTACAGCTGCCAAAGCATGATCATAAATTTGGAGTCAAAAAAATAGTGAGGCGCAGCAAGAAAGATTAGCGCTTGTTAGCATGAAAGGGGTCTCCATAACGCTTGGCAGCTTCGTGACGTTGCTGTGGCCATGCTTGTCAAGCGCCCGTCCGTTGTGATTTCTCGGCATCTCGTGCTTTTTGGACTTTTTTCACTGTTTTCTTTATCGCTGTCATCTTGTTGCTGACTGCCATTGCAGCGTGTTGATAATGAACTTGAAAATGAGCGCACTTCAAACGGGTCTTTAATTCAATTTAATTGTGTTTCGTGTAATTTCCTTTTAACTGTTTCGAGTGCGAGCAATCGTTAGTTTGATTTCATGTAATTTGGCGTGCTTTTCGATATTTGCAGCGTCCAACAGCTGAGCTGCTGAGCTGAGCAGCGATTTATCTTGTTTACTTTAAAGCACTTTCTTTAAATTTTGCCTTGTTCAACGCAGCCACAGGGTGTCCATGAAGCTGATACTTTGCGTGAAGTGGCAAAAAAGCGACGCGTCCAATATTTCATTTATTTACTTTCTATTTTTGCATGCCAAAGCAAATGTTTGGAAAAATATGTGCCGTCAAACGCGTTTGGTAGTTATTTTTTATGGCTCGAAGTTTTCGTTTATGTCAATGCCAATTTCATGGGTGTGCGCTATTTTATAGCGGCGCTTTTTAATAACTGGCGTAAAAAAATGCTATTTAAAAATATACTTTCACCGCAGCTGAAATTTTAAGCGTTTTAATTTAATTTATGTGCGCTATTTGTATGTATGTATGTTTGTCTTCCTTTGATTAAATGTGGAACTGCTAAAATTTATTGAGCCTACTGATTACACACAAAAAAGAGATGGATATTTCCGATTCACATATCTTACATGCTTACTTATTATTAGTTTTACAACTCATTACATAGTGTTTATACTCTGAGCAGGGTATTTTAAATTCGCCACTAAGTTTGAAATACACAGTAGGATGCAGATATCACATAAAGTACCACATACCACATATATATAAATAATCAGCGTATTGAGCTGTATGTACATATATACACGAACCTAGTCGCTCAGTTTTTGAGAAATTTATCTGAAATTGCACACGCCTTTTTCTCCCCAAGCAGCTGCTCATTTGTCGGAACCACCTATATCGGACCACTGTACCATATTGCTAGCATACAAACTTGTTCTTTTCCTTTACAACAGCGCGCCAGTTCCAACTGTAGCCAGACTCTTCGCCACCTAGTCGTGAATGTTTTCCTCTGTCTCTCCTTCCACCGGCGGGTACTGCGTCGAAAACTTTCAGAGCTGGAGTGTTTTCGTCCGATCCGACGACATGATCTAGCCAGCGTAGCTGCTGTCTCTTAATTCGCTGAACTAAGTCAATGTCATCGTATATCTTGTACAGCTCATCGTTCCATCGAATGCTGTATTCACCGGTGCCTTTGCGCAAACGGCCATAAGTTTTCCGCAGAAGATTTCTCCCGAAAACTCGTAACTCATTAAATATTGTTACCGCCCACGCATCTGCACCACATAGCAGGGCGGGTTAGTGACTTGTAGTTGATCTTTGTTCCTCTGAAGAGAGCTTTACTCGCATTACTTTCACCACCAATATATTGAAGAAGTCACACGATTGGAAGTCTCGTTGTCGCACGGCTTAGAGAGGTCCTTACCGGTTCTGACGGAATTTTTGGCTTTGCTCAACGTAAGTTTTGCGTATTAGTTCTGCGAGGATCCCAAAATCAAACATAGCGGGATAAAGGGAGATCCTCGTACTCATGCATTTCGGCCTCTCTCTTTTTTTGACTGCAAATGCGTCTCGCTTCTCTCTTGAACTCATATGTAGTACGTGTTGCGGTTGATTGTAACAATAGCGAGGTAGGCAGGCTGTTTTCTCTCCACTCCGACACGGCACTCCTCATCGTACCAACTGTTCCGTTGTCTTTTCCGAAGTAAGGAGCTTGAAATGCCGCTTCACAATTCACTTACACCGAGTTACTGATGAGATCTCTTAGAGAGCTGGAGTGCAAGATGGTCAGACGTGTTTTTTGACGTGTATTTTTTCTGCACTGTGGCGGGTGCGTATCTTGCCTGCAACGAGATAGTGGTCCGAGTCAATGTTAGGACCTTGAACCGAACGCACGTCTAAAACACTGGAAACCTGTCCATCATAACATGGTCGATCTGGTTGGTGGCTTTTCCATCCGGAGACAGCCAGGTATATTGATGAATTTTCCTATTCTGGAATCTAGTGCTACGCTCATCCACCGGGGTGAATGCCAAGGCTCGACGATTGAGTCCCACCACTAATCCTACTCCGAAGTTGCTCTTCTTTATATGGCCGATGTAATAAATGTCACAAGGACCTACAAGTCTCAGTCCTTGTCCTGTGCTTCTTTGGCGGCGGTGATGCATCCTTTACTCTTACAAGGGCATCAACCAGCTAGGCAGCGGCACCTTCTCTATAAATGGACCGGATATTCCAGGTGTATGCCCTTAAATCGTAATCCCTAATGCGAATTTGTAGTGATCGTCATTAAAGGAGGTGTTTTTCACGTGGCGGGTCTCAAACCTAGCGCACAACCCTGGTGAGGGATGTTTCGCCTTCTCACTTTAGCTCGCCTTCAAAGGGATATTTTTCGGCTACCCAGAAAATACTTGGATCAAGGCCGGAAGTCGTGAGCTGCTTGAGCCATATGTTCTCCCAGAGAACTTTCCTCACTTGCCCGAACTTCTACACATGGCTCCTTCTTAGCATACAACATGACCGACCAAAATCAAATATTTGTCTTTGATATTTGACACATTCTCACGATTTTGGAACGAATTATTGGTTTCATCGGGTTTTAGTAGCTCTAAATATAGTACTCTCCATTAATCTCACCAAACTTAGAGCATTACCTTGGTGTCATGGATATTCGGCTTTCCCATTTAATTAGCTCATTGGCCAGGTTTTACATAAGATATTTTGCGTTTAGGGTTGTCGTAAAGGCTATATTTTTTAGCATTAAATGAATCCAGCTGCTTTTAAATGTTTTGGAAAGGCTTGTTGATTCACCTTCAAATGTTCTGCGTGCTTTTCCTGTACTTGGCATCAATACACATCGAGTAAAATTTCCTTTTCTCATCTTCAGAACGATATTCGTCTACCGTGCCAAAAAGCCACTTTTAAGTAGTTCAAACCACATGTTCGCCATAAACTTCCAGCAAAAAAGGTACGTTAACTTTCGGCTGAAGTCTTTGTTCATATAAGTAATGAAGAAAAAGTTTCGGAAAAAAAATTTTTTATGGTGATATCTTCGATGATTTCAAAGAAATTTATCAAAAATATATACTTAAAGTTATGTATAATTTATTTTATAAGTTTAAATAAATTATATTAATTTTTTGTGTTATAAAAAAATTTCCGAAAATTGATAAAACACTCGCCTGCCTATAGTGGAACGTGTATTAACACAAGTAATTACTGACATTTTTTTAATTTTTTCCCAACTTATTTTCCACAATTTTTAAAAGAATTTACATTTTGAATATAGCTCTACAAAATAACATAAAATATCCTGAAACCAAAGAATTGTTTAATTACTATTTTTCATGATTAAAAAAGCTTAGATATTTTCAATGTGAAAAATATTTCAATCAGAGTTATCTTGAATTGGATTTTTCCCCCCGGTAAATTTTGAAACTGCATTTTTTATAAACAGCAAATATTTTCTAAAAATAGTTCTAACATATTTCTCTAATTCCTTTTGCAATTTCCAACGTATTTCTAGGTGATTACCAACGTTTATAACTGTTTTTTGATGTAAACAGCGCGACTGTTGGCATTTCTAATTTAAAATATTTCAAAAATAAGTTTAAATATATTGAAAATATTTTTACATGTTATCGTAGTGCTAAAAGAACAAGGAAGGCGGCTGAAAATAATTATGAAATCAATAAAAACTAAAATATATTCGCAGTTCACTTATTATTGGATAAAAAAGATCTTTGCTGAATTCGAAATATGCAAAAGAATGTAGAAAAACTATTTAAACTTGTTAATATGGAAATAAATTATTTCGAGCCATTCGCTCATGCTATGCAGTCAACGGGTCAAAAATTTAAAAACAGTTGGTATAGAAGCCTAACAAAAATATAACTTAATTGAATAAATTTTGATGCATAATAATATTATCGGTAACTGCAAATGTTGTGATTTCCATTTTACTTTTATTATTATTTTTTTCTTGCAATACATACATACCGATGTATGAGTGATGCGCAATTGCACATGCATTGGAAGTGGCAGCAAAAAACTTGATTTTAATGCGGTAATGTTAAATGAGGTGAAATAATGCGCTATTATATATAAATTAAGAATGTGATTTCTGAAAATTATGAATGTGTTTTTTAGGTCAACCTGATCAACCATAAAATTTAAAAGTTGTATAAATATTTTAATTTAATTATATGCATTTATATATGTTTGTAGGTACGTAAGTATGTAAATATGCTTGCATTCATAAAATATGTAAATATTTTCACGAATTTTTTAGCTGAAGTTTTTTCGAAATTTCTTGTGCTTTTTCATTACATGCCCTCAAATGTATTAAATAAATGGATGAAATAAATAAATATTAAATTTACTTATTTATTGCTTTAATTTATTGCATTAGTGCCAAGCCTATGACACATGTAGGAACAACAAAAAGTAGGAAGAAAAGTGTATAAAACAATAAGAGAAACTTGCTATATCTAAATTTTTGCTGTTTGAAATTATGCATTTTTCAATAAGATTGAAATTGGCTAAACATACATATGTACTAACTTTATTCACATTAGTTCTCCACTTATTCTAAATTAACTTGGAATATCGAAACAGTATTTTCGGCTTATCGTAAAACTTTAGAGTTATTCGCCCAATTTCAAAAGTCTCAATTTGAGTATAAAAACAATTGGAAAACTGAAAATTTAAGTCTTATATAGAAATGAAAGAAGCAATGGTACTAAACTATATAGAATTGACAAACAAAACCTTCATTGACTCGCCACTGATTCTAACCATTCGGAAGAATTGTACAGTTACAAAATAGAATTATTAAAATTTTCAAATTTTTTTCCACATATTTATTTTGAATCAGAAAATTCATTTGACAAAGCGTCATATGTAATGATCAACAACTACTGTTTGGCTCGCCATTTGCGTCATACCTATAAAAATAAAATGAAATAGTCGATTAGAAGCGATGTTTATGGATGTTGGTGCATCATGTCCGATCGGCTTTGGAAGCCCTGCTCTCAATATGCTCTTTATAGCTTAGATATTTGACTGAGCTCGATAATGCAATAGTTTTACCCCTTAAGGAGGACAAAGTTTTCGTCCTTCTTGTAAGAGACAGATTTGTATTTTTCCATATTAAGAGTTAGACCATCACCCTCAGTCTAGTATGCGGAGAGGGCTCTCTCTGTGCGCGTTAGGCGATTAAGATTCAACGCTGAAGAGGCATCGAAATTGTCAGCGTAGCAGACAACCTTGAAGTCCTCCCTGTCGATGAGCAGTAATAATTCTAGTAATAAGTAATTTCTAGTAAGCCATGCCAATAGTTGCTAATTAATGTCAAAAAAGCCGTGCTAGGCTTGTTGAATGAACTTTCCATGTCAATGAATGTCGCTAGGGTGAATTTTCGTTCTTCTAAGGAACAGTCGGTTGCCCCAGTTACCTCATATTGGGCGGTATCAACCGATCAACCTTTGCATACGCATGCAGCCTGAACTCCAAACGATTTGGCGGGGTTTGTTGTTTCATAAAAATTTCGCACATTTGTTCCATACTTTTTAGTTGGAAGGAAGTTGGACTGACCGGTCTGCAAGATTTTGACAATGAGTAGTTTCGGTATGAAGGCAACTTTGCCCTCCTGCCAACTACCTAGCATGTATCCTAAACGGAAACAAGCATTATAAATCTAGGAACGCGATGAGACAGTAGTTCTGCCCCGTTCTGTAATAGAGCGGGAAACGTACCATATGAACTGGCTGCCTTAAAAGGTCTGATACAATTAAATACTTTGCTAACCATTTCTTGGGTGAATACGACATCATCTTGCAAATTGGTAGCTTTAGACCCATGATATTCACCTTGAAGTCAATGTACTTGTGGTCAGAAAAGGAATGATCTGAAGAGACTTGCCTATCCGTTACTATGCCTACTGCTCTTCTATTATATATAGTAATGTTTAAGATTTCCTTCTACTTCTATTTATAACGGTTGGTGTGTTACCTATATTTAAGGTTAGTAGGTCTGTAGAATTAATTTAGTCGAACAGAACCATTCCTCTAACATTACAGTTCAAGCTACCCCAAACTATATGATGAAAATTAGCAGCTGTCCCTATCATGAGTTGCATACCTGCTCTTTCTGCGTACTCCGTGATCTTCTTCATCTCTTCCGGCGGGAGCTGAGATGGGTAGTCAAAGGGTAGGTAGAGTGCCACCAAAAGTAGTGGGATATGGGACATATTCACCACTGTAATGTCCTGTGTCGATATGTCTGGTAAGAGACAGAAATTGTTTTTTTTGCAGAAAATATTTTTCGGTTGACAGAGCTTATTTCAGTAATTCGTTTTGGTAATGGTACTGGGTCTTTAGAATAAGGCAATGGCAAACTTACATTTTACCAGTCATGTGAATTTTGAACACCGAGCTGTTCGAGATCGACGACAGTTTTAGGTCCATCGCTGAACGCTGCCTCAAGCAGAGGCTGTTGCTCTGCCGTCATGCTACCTTCAGATCTGTTAGTATCGATAACGGTATTTGAGTGTTTCTTGCCGGTATTTGAAACTGATAGTCCATTACTGTCCCGTTCAGTCGGTCCCTTGCAAGAGGCTTGAACTTCGCTCTTTTTGAGCATTTAGTAACTTCAGGAGTTTGAAGTCGTTTTCCTAACTCCGGAGATTTCTTATTTCCGGGAAGGGCTCCACTGTCCTTCGGGCTGTCTTCCGGACAGGGTTTCCATCTCCTGTCGAAATGTACAATATTTGGCGAACTCTCTCGTTCATCAGTGAGCGGGATTGAGACCACCAGAATACCGGCTTGCTGGATGCATAATGGGCCTTCCTGTGTACTTAGTTGCGTCGTAGATACCTGCCTACCTGCGCACCTAATTTATCAACCTTACCTAGTCAAAAGTTGCAAAAAATTGTTAAGTTAGTTTTTTGCTGTAATATGTACATAAGTAAAAATTTAATGTTTAGTAGTTATACAGTATACAATTTGAAATAACATTACCAAGTTATATGGGGAGCAGCAGTACCATGATGAAATATAAAACTTTCACAAAGGGTTTAAACAATAATAGCTTCAGGATAACATACCCAAATACAGCCACATATCCAATTCAATACTTGTGCCTATTTGTATACGTATGTATGTTACATATAAGAAATGCTTAATACGTCCAAATTGCAATTGATCCACTAGTCGATGTATTCGATTTCTGGAGCTTAACGGTAAGGCAGGAATTTGTAATTAAGCTCACAAACTAAATGACAAGTGAACTTAAGTCAGCCAACCCCAAAATTGCAAGGTAATACTCGTATAACCTTGAAATCCCATATATAAAATATCCTGCAGTTGACTTCCTTATGCTTTGTAGCCATAGCTTATATCCCGCTGATATTGGTATTACATAAAGGTCAATATTAAGTTTACCATCATCAACTCATTCTTCGACAACACACAGCTGATTAACCTTTTCATTGCCATTTGAGTGCCCAACAAGAGCCCTTGGGGAGGTGGACAAGCGAGACTGAACTTAAGCGAATATTACAGCCAGTTAAAGGAGGAAATGTCTGCCAGTCAATGGGAGAAATGTTGAACTTATGGAAGAAAGTTCCTGCTTTGGCGAATGCACACTCGTTTGCCGGCGATAATTAGGTGTCTTGTAGTCTTATTAGGCTGACAAGCAGACAAAAAGCAACACACACACACACAATTACGTGCATTTATGCCCAGACAGTTAACCGAGCAAAGCAGCCTGCTACCAACTGCTTATTAAGTAAGTTGTCCCGATGCGCGCGCGCTCGCCAGCCAATCAATTGGGGATTAAGAAGTGAAGTACAAAGTCCGAAAAAGTCGGCGCCCAGCATGCTTCACTGCACACAACGGCTACGAGTGGGGAAGAAAGACATTTCTGTTGGCGGAGACGGCGCACGCAGGCACGCTCACTTCAGCCAGCGTCTAATTTATAACGAAGTGCAGCACAGCATGAAAAGCGTAAAGTTGTCTCCTTGATTTTTGGGTGGAAAAGTAGGAAAACTCTTATCCAGTTGTAGCATTCGGGCAAACGTAGCTGATTGTGCAGATTTCCTGAAAATTGCGCTCGACTTGTTGTTATCGTTTTGCTTGCACTCCTTGCTGAATGCAATTATTTGGCTTTGTTATGTGTTTTTTATGCGCTTAGGAATTGAAAAGAACCTCGCTGGAAATGATGTGTGCATTGAAGAGCAATAGTGAATACCGAATTTCCGCAAATTCATTTGCTAATTGCAAATTGCATTTGTCTTATTATAGTTGCCGAGGAAAATTTTGAAAATCGAGATTAAGATTTTCTAAGCTTCACTTTTCGGAAGAGTGAAAATTTAATACAAGTTGTATCTTTTTTGAATTGCCTTATTTGAGGATCAAAAAAGAGACCTCCTTTAAATTTTTCCATATCAAGCTTCGGAAATTTTCTTAAATGTAAAAGAAATTATCCTTCCACATCCAACGTCATAAAATGAGCATGCATTTAATCCCTATTCCCTTTGAAAAAATAACTTCAACATGCCTTCGAACTAAACTAAAAGATTGTGGAAAGTGGATAACATATGATGTTTGCATGCTCGACAAGAGGCGCATAACCCTATTCATGCCTGGAAAAATAAATTTTATTACTCATAAGCTAAGCTAAGCGTATAGCCTCGGCAATGTTCACTTTAGTTGTAATTTCGTCGAGGTCGTGTATTTCTACGATGACTTCGTGAGTTAGAGTTTTTATCTGGGATTTTGCTCCCAGCACATTGCATTTCGGTCTTGCAGATGCCCGTGTTCTTCATCTGTGTATCTTCCAACTCTAACAGAATTTGTCCTATGGTAGTCTTTCTGATCTTTGACTCATTTTCCACCAGTTTATGCAAACTATCGTTTGGCGGCTTATGTAGTGTTTTATTTATTGGCTAACGTTTGACCGCGATCCAACCATCTTGCTTTCCCATTCTTTCTCATTACCTTTGATGGGGTTATCACACTTTGCTTGCTTGTTCAGGGGAACTTCAGTTTTGCTCGGCCATTCTTTATGGGTAATTTAATGCTTCTTCCGCGGTCTTCTTCGTTTTGGCTGTACTTCGTCGCCAGGCCTCTTTGGTGTATTCTCTGCAGTGGTTGGCATCTTCAAACTCGTCGTGCTTCTTTATTTGCAATGTGCTTCATCTGAGCACTTGCATGTAATTTGGCTATCACTGCGAGGAGATTTCTCATGGTGTGGGGGCATTGTTTCGATCAGCTTCTTAATAATATCCCCTAGTTCAGTCATAGAGTCTCCACGAGGTTGTATCGCCTTTGCCAGTGGACTGGTGTCGCCCAACACTGGTGGTGATGATCTCGATTTCAAGGGTTTGTCAACAACAAAGTTTTTGATTTGGGACCTACCCATTTTTGGTGCCCTCTTAAAGGGGTCGTTTCCGCAATCGTCGTCTTTTGGGAAATATTTAGGACTTTATTATCAGAATCGCTCAAGCTTCCAGTGTTGCTGTTTCCTACGATCCTAAAAATGTTGTTGTTTGTTCTTAAAACCGCATCGTGTGCAGGGCCGAAATAGACAGGAACAGGTGTACCCTCGGGACACTGCCCCTACCCCAGTTCCCTGAGGCCTGTTCTTTGCTTTACCAGTCCTCGGAAAATACTTACGGACTGGCGCTCACTCGGGCAACGTAGGCTACCACTCTTGCGTCAAATGCACACTCCTTGATCAAGGTCCGAAGGGCCTGGTTCCTGATACACAACGCAACGAACACATCGGCACAACATTCTCACGTCACCCTATCAATCCCATGCGCAGAGAAGTCACTGTCGACACTTTGAGGGACTCCCAGAGGGTCGGGCAGTGTACCGGTCAGTTCTTGATGACAGGCGCACCTAACATGATAAACAGATGCTGACCAAGAAAATGTTACACCCGTAATTTTTTTATTTTGTGGGGGGAAGATGAATTTCTCCATGAGTGAAAGAAGCGCAATTTCATTGAACAACTGGTATGGTTTGTTCGATTCATTACTCTCTACTACTTGAAGAGCGCTCTCGTATAAAATACGTAATTTTTTCGAAACTATTTTTATATTATATTTCATCGACGGAAGAGAATGAAGTACTTTTAATGACTTAGTAACCTATTTAGAGAACACTGAAATTATGTCTTGCAAATTCGTTCACCGAATTGAGAATACAAATTCCGACTAGGCGCTTTGAAAGTTGCGACGTCAGCGCGCGTCAGACATCAGCCGTTGGATCGCGTTAATTTAGTGAGTAAAGCGAGTCTAAAATTTGTATTTTTTATAATTTCTTTTCCAATATAAATTTCGCTGAAATGCTGTGAACAGGCGTGCACGACGACTGCGGCAAATAAAAAAGGCAAGCGAGAAGCGGAGAGTGAGACAGATCTCAACAACGAAAGTTGCACGCAATGTCGCGGCTAAAAATAAACGCACTCAACGGCAGCAGCGACGGCGACGGCTGCGACAGTGACTGTGTTGCAGATAAAGGCGAAAGTCAGCGAAAATGCGCTGTGCCGGCCCAGCGGGTTGGTATGCGTCGTCGGCTGGATGCCTGGAAAATGCACTGAGCCGAAGTAAATTATTTGTATTTGTTGTTTGTTCGCTTTTCGCTCATTAAATTCCTCTTTTTTCTTGGCTGCCAGTTTTAAGTATTTCATCTTTGCTTTTTTCTTTTTCGGTGGCTTTGAGCTGCGTATGCAAAAATGCAACATGCCACAGTAGACCGTGACTCCAAAGTGCAGCATCAACCGCTGACAGTAGCAGCTAAGAGTATTTGTGTGTGTGTGTGTGTAGAGGGGATGTGCAACAGCAACTGCGGCACTGCAGTTTATTCTTTGGATTTCGCATTTTTTATTTTTGTTTTTGTTTCACATGTGGCATTTGCATTGCGACAGCAAACGGTCGTGCAACACTAATGGGCGGAATGTCAGTGGATTACGCCTGTCAAAAGCGTGGCAAGCGGCTGAGCCGCAATGCAATGCTGCGCTTTTGTTGCCAGGCCGCCTCGCGCCAAATGCTCAGACTGGCGTTACCGAGCTGGGGAACGACGTTTATTTTTGGTGGCAACTGCAAATTACCACATACCCCACAGTAGCACGTGCGGTTGAGTGTTGCCACTGCCGCCGCCGCTGCTTGCCACAGAAATGCTCAACTCTCTGCAACCGAAGCATGCCACATCAGCAATGTGAAGGCTGAGTGATCTGATTACTATTATTTATTTACTTTTTTTGCCTTCTTTTCTTATTTATTCTCCTCAAAATGAGTTTTTGCATTTTTGCTCCCGGATAGTTGCGTAAGTGTGTGCGTGCATACGCATGTGTAATCATGGAAAAGTTGTGCGTGGTTTATTAATAGTTTGCTTGACTTTTCACTTTCTAGTCTGGTATGAAGGCAAAAACTTTGGCGCTTGTTGTTCATTTTGTCCTTGAAAAATTTCCCTCTTTTACAATTACAGCCTGCCTCTCGCATATTTGTTCTGATTTACGCTTTGCAGCTCTAGTAGTTGTGTGTGTGGCGAAGCTTATTTGCATTAGTTTGCTAGAATTTTTAAATCAGTCTACGCTCTTGTTGTTGTTGCGACATATGGCAAATTGTTTGTAGGAATTGTATTCTGACTGCAGTACTCAGGCGAATGTGAATCATAAACTGTTCCGGATATATTGACCGGACTAGTTTACAAAGGCCAGAAAAAGGGGGATTACATTAAACTTCCTTGTGGGTCGGAAAGCCCAAATATGGTATGTAGAGAAGTGCCGCTAAATATGTGGGGAATCTATAAGGAATAATTTAATATAATTAAATCACCTACTTATGGCAGAAGATACCTAATACTAAAGGGTGATTCATTTCGAATGGCATTTATTTTCTGAAGATTATCCGTTGAGTCCAATTTTCGATGACTCGTTCCAACATTTCGACTGGAAGCAGGACTGTCCGCATAAACTTTATTATTTACATTTCCCTACAGGAAAAATTTTAACGGTGTCATAATCGACCCTCCCAAAACGTGAAATTGTCTGCTCACCGAAGTGTTCCTCAGTAAGTCCATTGATTGATGCGATGTATGGAAAGAGACGCCGTTTCGTTGAAACCAAATGTCGCCGAGCTCACGAGCTTCAATTTCAGGCATCAAATAGTCTGTTATCATGGTGCGATAACGGTCGCCATTGACGGTTACGTTCTCACCGGCATCATTTTTGAAATAGGGACCGATGATTACCCCGTCCAGAAATCGCATCAAACAGTTTCAAACAGGCCTCATCGCTGAAGTAAATTTGGTTCGAAAACGCCGGATCTTCTTGAAACATTTCAAGAGCCCATAGAGCAAGGCCATACCGTTTGGACTAGTATCATCTAGTCGGGCGGCTTCAGTTCTTGCACAAACTGTATTTTGTATGCTTTCAATTTAAGATCTCGACATAAAATGTGCCAAGTCATTCCATACGTCCGTCCGAATTGCTGCAAACCACTCCGAATCGACACTCAACGATCTTCATCTTCACTCTCTGCTGCTATATTTTCTTTACCTCGGGTTGAACGTGGTCTATTCGGTCGAGTATTTTTTTAGTAATGATTGCTGGGTCTCGCGATGGCTGATGGTGTACCGAAAACTATGCTAAGTAGGCCGAAATACATTATTTACAGAACGTGAGTTTTGGTAATAAAGTGAAACGGTTTGTAAACGTTGTTCAGACGTTGTTCAGGCATAAGTTTTTCCATGATGAAATACCAAACAATACTGTACAAAAATAACATGGCAGCTTGAAACGACTTACGAATAAAAACAAGAGAAAACGTTAACTTCGGTTGCACCGAAGCTAAACACCCTTCACAGGTGCATTTCTGTTAGTAACTATGTGTTCAGTTTGTATGGAAGCTATATGCTATGGTTAACCGATCTGAACAATTTCTTCGGAGAATATATTGTTGCCTTAGAAAATAACACATACCAAATTTCGTTAATATACGTTGTCAAATGTGAAAGTTTTCCATACAAGCATTTGATTCCGATCGTTCAGTTTGCATAGCAGTTATATGTTATAGTGGTCCGATAGTGGCCATTTCGACAAATGAGCAGCTTCTTGAAGAGAAAATGACGTTTGCAAAATTTCAAAACGATATCTTAAAAACTGAGGGACTAGTTCGTATATATACAGACGGACAGACAGACGGACATGGCTAAATCAACTCAGCTCGACATACTGATCATTTATATACATATATACTTTATAGGGTCTCCGACGATTCCTTCTGGGTTTTACAAACTTCGTGACAAACTTAATATACCCTGTTCAGGGTATAATAAACCAGCAGTTATTCCTTCTGTAAGAAATCTCTGTATTTATGAAATGTTACAGCTGAAAGTACTAAAAATTATATAAATGTACTCGATATTTTCTATAGAAATGGAAGCTGAATGATATGCAAGATCGCCGAGATCATGTCAAAGAACATCGAATGCAAAAATTCACGACTTTTACACACATGGCCTCGAAATAACTCGAAAAAACGATTGATAGCCTAATGAGAGATCACAATTTATTGACAGTAGAAGCGAGCCGGATGTGGATTAGGAACGTCGAGACATGCAGAAAGTTTAGAGAAGCAGGCATGAGAGACGCTGAAATAGTCCCATATTTCTATCCAGCCTTATCTAGCTCTTGTATTAGATATCTAGAAGCTTCTCAACTCAAGGGACTATATGAAGTAACAAAATTGTATATCAAGTTTCTCTTAAAGTTATCAAAACGCGTTGGTATGATGAATATTTCAGCTCGAATTCAACTGAAGCTTCATCTGGCATTACTGAGAATCAGTAAGTGTATGTATGACTTGACAGTCGGCCAGTATTACCTAGGTATAACAGCATTTTAATAATATCAATCATTTTAACCTTTGATCCACCGGTTATGGGGATCCTCGAGCGTTCACTTAAGCTTTAACTTTTACTTTAAAAACTAGTCACAGTCTTTGCACTTAGAGTTAAGTTCATTATCCTTAAATTATTTTCTAGAAAGATTTCTCAGAATACTTGGGATGCAGAAACAATTGAACCCCCACTGATGCGATTTCCTTGTCGTTTTCATTCTTTTCAAACACGATATCTTTAAGAACAGCAGTTTTGACATATTTTTAAAATTTCCTTACTAATGAATTTTTATTTTCAAGATGATCGATGAAGATTAGTCCATGGGGATTCTACAATATAGTCTTGATTTATTTTTGTTTCATATATTATCATATATGCTGTTATGAAAGAGCTCATTGTAGAGCAATGTTGAACATATCAAAATATTTTTCGAGGAATTGAAAAGCGTTAAAGTCTATTGGTCAAATAGGGCTGAATGCAGCACGTTCAGTTGGGGAGAATCAATATAGCAAATTTTGACACGAGAACTACAGATAATCAAGGTGAACGATATGGTTACGTGGACTAGCGCTTCCATTTTGGCTATACAAAAAATCCGAAAGATTATAACTCTAGTAAAACTGGCGCTAGCATTAAATATTTTAAAGATGAGAGAAGAAGACTAAAATTACCAATCAGTTTGTGCTCTCAAAGGTCAGATGCGGTCTGTACAAAAAAAAAATCGACATCTTTGCTTAACTGCATATCCGTTTTCTAAGATGGGGGTGTAGTGCCATAATAGAAAAAAAAATCAAAAAGAAAAGAAACGAAAATAAGGATTTCTTTACCGGCGTCATTAAAATCGTAATCCGAATCTTAAACAAAACTACGTTGTACAGAATATTGTATGTAATTCCAAGACTTGCATTAGCTTGGCATTATAATTAAAAGTCTGAAGTAAAAATAACATCACACATTAACTTCCCTCTGTTGGCAAGGCACTCACACATACACGCTTATAAAACCAGCAGCCGCAAAGAAATTGAAAATCCGAAGAAAAAGGAGCAGCGTCACCGTAAGGTGAAGAAACGCAAGCAATCAAAGCAGCAGCAGCAGGAGCAGCACATCCGGTGGAGCAGGAGCACACCCATACATGACGCATACATACAAATAAATATTTATACCTTGTGTGCTATAAAGTGTCTGCTGGCGGCAGGGTGTGAAGCCGAGCAGTTGGGGTTAGCCGTCGACTGTCGTCTGAATTGAAAATTGATGCAGACAGTTGCTGAAAATCTGCTGTTCTCAAAAGCAGCAAGAAAATACCGAAGCAAAAAGAAATTGAATTCGCTGTAAAGGTATTTGTGAGTGCAATACACACAGAGAGTAACGGTGTATGTATGTGTGTGCTTGTATGCATGCCAACGGCCGCATGCAACGTGCAACGTGAGGGAAGTCAAGCCTGCAATGATGCAGACAATCGAGGCAATGTACTGAGAGTGGTTGAAGTTCAAGGCTCAATGGGAGCAATGTCTCAGAGAAATTGATTTTTATTTATTTTTGACTTTTTAATTTTTCACGTACACATTGACGCACAGTTGTGTGTGTGTATGTATATGCGATTGTATGTATTCCTCCCTTGCTGCGAATAATTTATGAATTTGTTTTGACATGGCCGCTAGATAAGCAATCGTACGCTTGTATCTATGTACATACATATGTACTATGTATCGAAGTATGTATGTTTGTGTGCACTTAGGTATTATTAGTGTTAGAAGCCAACTCTCCCCAACTTTCATTGCAACTCAGTCTTATTTTTAGTTTGAGTTACTTCGGTGTTTATTTTACGGTGTCAATGCTTGTTTTTACGCCTCACTTACATCTCCATTTTTTTTGTTTTTGTAACTGCAATAATTAGAATTCATGGCTGTACTTGAACCCAAAGCTATGTACGTCTGTATATAGGTATTTTTGGTCACCCCATTTCATTTGAGAGTGCACTTTTAGCAACGGGTGGGATTGTATATAATTTGTTGCTGCTTTAGTTTCATGCACACACACACTCTCTAATAGCACGTCACATTTTTCAAGTTCTAATCTGGGCATGGCAATGCGCTCGAGTTGCTGAATTTATGGAGAAGACATGGATGTCTGCGTATGAAATAATCTCAGCTGAAAAACGCTCCGCCAACATGCAGCAGCGCCCTCACAGCGACCACACCAAAGGAAATCATTATAGCTGTCTCTTTTCTCGCCTCCTCATATCTATCGCCGCAGCGACTTGCCTTCTTCCGCCACCAATTTGTATCTGCCCGTGCGCTGAGTAATCGGCGTCGGAGATAGTGAAAGTTATTGCGTTAAGGCGTTGACATCTCAGTTCGATGTGATTTTAAGTCCCCACCGCGTGTGGAGGCTGAGAAACATTGCTGTGTGTGGCTGGTTGTGGAGAAATTTGGAGATTGTAGCCCTTGTTGTTAGGCAGCGAAACCGCCACATTTGGTGGCAATAAATTACTAAAAAAGTAGCAGTCGCAGCATCAGCTGTGTATTTGCTTCGGCACCCCTTTCATTTCGTTGACTTTTCTCTGCCGTAGCTTTCGATAATATGAGAAAGATAACCGATGAAGTTTGCTTCCAT